>NW_027496541.1:0-101717 GCF_021521415.1 Bidens hawaiensis
GCCTAAAAACGCTCGAAGTGTTGTGAACGATGTGGGTGGCGGCCAACATTGAATTGCCTCAATTTTATCCGGTTCCGGTGACACACCTTGTGATGATATCCTATGACCCAAAAATGAGATTTCCAGAACACCAAAAGTACACTTGGAAGCTTTAGCATGGAAGTGGTTTTCATGCAATTTCTGAAATACATATTTAAGATGACCATAGTGTTCCTCTTTAGAGTTGCTGTAGATTAAAATGTCATCGAAAAAAACCAAAACAAACTTTCGAAGAACCGTTCGAAATAAATCGTTCATGGCGGATTGAAAGGTTTATGGTGCGTTGGTAAGGCCAAATGGCATCACTAGAAATTCATAGTGACTGTCCATTGTTCGAAAAGCGGTTTTGTGGGTATCATCAGTCGCTAAACGGATTTGATGGTATCCGGATCGCAAATCAAGTTTGGAAAAAATGGTTGCGCCATGGAGTTCATCAATAAGTTCATCGACCGTTGGAATTGGAAAGCGATCACGTACCGTAACCGCATTCAAGGCACGATAGTCCACACAAAAACGCCAAGTACCGTCTTTCTTTTTGACCAACAGAACGAGCGAGGAAAACAAACTTTGACTTGGTCGAATAATGCCGTTGGTAAGCATTTCGGATATAAGTTGGGTCATGATTTGTTTCTGGTAGTGAGGATATCGATACAGTTTGACATTGACAGGCTGGTTGTTATTTAGAAGGGTGATGTGGTGGTCATGAGGGCGAGTTGGAGGTAATGAACATGGTTCTGTAAATATGGGTTGAAAAACTTCTAAAAAGGTTGTGATATTTGGGTCATTGGTTGTTGGAGTGTCAGGGAGAAGTGGTTTGGAGTTGGGTGGGTTAACCGTTAATGTGTGTAGCGAGGCAATGGATCTGCGATGTAGGAGGGTGGACAGGGAACTTGGTGATACCGGTTTTGTTAATGGTTCTCCCCGGAGGATGGTGGTGTAGCCGTTGGTTGTGAATGATATTTCAGGATTTGAAAAGTTGGGGTTATGGACCCCAAACTCACTAACCATGATATACCGAGAACGATGTCTGCGCCCTGGACCGGGAAAATGAAGAATGGTATTTTGAAGTTGGTTTTTAGTAGTTGCACATCCACATCAGGGCAATATCCTTGGGCAATGGATAAACTGCACATTGCCAACCATAACGGGAAAAGGTTGTAAACTTTGTGTAGGTAAATTAAGGTTGGCGGTTATGCGTGGCTGAATTATGTTGTGTGTGCTGCCACAGTCGATCAAAACGGTGACCGGAAATATAGCCTGTGATTCGTAGGGTTTGGAAGGAACTTAGCCCAAAAAATGCGGCGTCAGATAAGGACATGAATAGAGGTTTATTGGATTAGTCGGTTGGTTGTGGTGTGGGCTCGTCCGACATAGTTTCTTGATCGTCGTTGTCAATGATTAACAGAAACTGAGGAGGAGAACACTTGTGGCCTGGAAAAATTTTTTCCGGGCAACAAAAACAAAGTCCTTCCTTCCGACATTGTTTAATGGCTTCCGGCGATAACTTTGTAAATGGTAATGGTTTCGGTTGTGCTTGTAGCAACGGTGGTAA
This sequence comes from Bidens hawaiensis, assembly GCF_021521415.1. Taxonomy (NCBI): domain Eukaryota; kingdom Viridiplantae; phylum Streptophyta; class Magnoliopsida; order Asterales; family Asteraceae; genus Bidens; species Bidens hawaiensis. The sequence goes on from NW_027496541.1 coordinate 1,592, forward strand.
AGAGGGTGTGCTCGTATTAGTAGGCTTAGTGGTTGAAGATGATGTAGATTGTGACTGAGAAGTAGGAGAAATGGATGTGAGTGGGGCGGCTGTTTGGGACAAGTAGGGTTTAGGATAAGATAAGTATTTTGGCTTTGTAAACTGGGTCAATTTATCCTCCATTAAACGAGCTAACCCGCATGCATCGTGGTAATTTGTTGGTTTGAGGATTACTAGTTTAGCTTGTATCTCAAGTTTAAGTCCCGAAATAAAGCAATTACGTAGCGTTTGTTGTGAAAGTCCGATAATGCGGTTACAAATCTTTTCAAATTCCGTTTGGTATTCTGGCACGGATGTCGTTTGTGAGAGCTTAAAAAGTGTTGCTTCATGGTTTTCATACGTGGACAGGCCAAATCGGAGCTACATTTCCCTTTTAAATTCCGTCCATGAACCCAACAAGAAGTTTTGCGCTTGATTTTGATACCAAGAGAGGGCGTCCCCTACGGCATGGAAGGCGGTGAGTTCGACGCGTTCGTCGGGTGGAATGTGATAGTAGTTAAAGAAATGGTCGGCTTGAAATATCCAGCCGAGTGGATTGGAGCCGTCAAAAGGTGGGAGGTTAATTTTTGGGTGTCGAGGTCGTTGTTGATTGTTGTGAATGCGATGAACTCGGTTTGGCGATTGAGTTGATTGAGCGGGTCGTCATCGTGTAGGTTGTCGGTGAGTTTAATGACGTGATTGACTAGGTTGGCTGTAGTTTCGGTTTGGGAATCAAGTTTGGCATTAAGATTAGCGGTGGCTTGAACAAGTTGTGTTTGAATATTGACTTGGCCGTTGGCGGCAGTAGAGGTGATTTGGATGAGTTGAGATAGTTGATCGGATACGGTGGGTGAAAAATCATCGGTACTGGAATTGTCTTTGCGAGGCGGCATGGTGGAGGTGATTCGTGAATGAAAGCACCAAATGATGAGAGCCTTTTGTAGTAGGCAAACACTCCTAAGAAATTAGTAGAGAAACAAGAGCAATTTGGAACAATTTTCGGATGATCTTTTTCAAAAGCAAAATCAAGAAATAAATATACAATGGATATGAACACATGATGCCCATGATCCTTATTTCTTGGAGACATGCATGTAACAACTAACATCTACCTACCATGCTCCACTAACTACCTACATGCACCACTACTTGAAAAATAACTAATTAACATGTGTTAAAAAGAAAATTACTAATTGCATCTACGTTCATGCATGCATTTAGAGGTGCACATTTCAGGTAACCGGTTAACCGATAGCCGGTTTTTTTAATAACCGGTTTTTGTTTTTTAATATCCTAACCGGTTAGACCGGTTAATCGGTTCGGTTAGTAACCGGTTCTTCCCCCAAAATACCCTAACCGGTCTAACCAGAACCGGTTAATACCCGGACCGGTTAACCGGTAACCGGTTAAAAAAACCGATTTTTGAAAAAAAAACCTGCAAAAATAGTGAAAATAGCTGGAAAAATAAAAAAAGCCTGGAAAAATCATAAAAAATAAAAAAAAAAACTAAAAACACTTGTTATTGATTGATTTATTTTACCTATTTTCATAATCATAACTTGAAAATAAACGATCATAGCTTTAAACAATACTTATAACTTGAAAATAAACGTTTATAATCTACATGACATTGAATTCATTCGTTTATTCTTTCATCCAGGATTCGGCTTCATTCGTTTATTTCTTCATCTTCGTTATCGTCGTCTACATTAAACACGGGGTCTTCTAGGTCCGGTTCGGGACTACTCGATCGCATTGAATCATCATATATTTGTTCTTCCTCGGTTAGTGGTTGTGTGACACCAATTGCTACTTCTTCTTCGTGTAGTTTTTCTTCAACAACGAGCTCTCCTTCAAGATTAGATGTATGTTGGATACGGTTCGCCGCATCCAAGTGGTCTTTTAAGCAAATGCACATTTCCACCGATTCCGGTGTTAGCCTCGTCCTTCGTATCATTAGAATCCTATCACTAAAAAAAAAGCACTTTCCGAAGCTACCATAGAAGCTTGGACGGTTAGTAAATCACGGGCCATGGTGGCAAGCACGGGGAATTGTGGTTCCATTTGCTTCCACCAACCCAAAATATCAAAGTTTTCAAAATCATTTGCCGTGAACATAAAATCGGTTGCACCATACCGGTTTAGCTTGCTATTTGGTGCGCTACCACGAGCTCTTTTAAGTTTATCGTTTCTTATATCATTAAACAAACCTATGTTTGGGTTACTTGATGACGACGAGCTTTCTCCAAAACCCATTGATTGTCGAACGCTCGTTGTCGAACCATATTTAAGAGAATAATGTTCAAACATGTTTTCTAAATAAGTATTAAATTTTCTCACTTGTTTTGATGCACAATTCGGGTCATCTAAATGCAACTCCAAAGCCCAAACAATTTTTTCGATTAAAGTTTCAACCCTGCTAATGGTTAAGGTCGGGTTCAATGCGGCGGCACAAGTAAAATCCGCAGGCAATTCTTCAAAATATTTTCTCAATTTTGATTTCATTGGAACTATCATATAATCATACATTGGATCAACATATTCAAAATCGTTTATTTTGACACAAACTAACCAAATTTGATGAAGAACCAACGGACTCGTCGGATAATAAACTCCCGACAAATAAGTGGTTGCGGTTTTAAAAGATTTAAGCAACTCGCTTAACTTTGAAATCATTTCCCAACCCCTCACCGAAAATGCCCTAACTTTTCGTTTCTTAGCAAGATTGTCATGAAATAATTCCAAAGTCTGTCTTTGTCTTAACCCGTTATCAAGCATAAACCAAGTCGAATTCTACCTAGTAGGTACGTCGAAATACGGACCTAAAGTGACGGAATTCGTATCGATACACAATTGCAAATATCTTGTATGTCTTTGCTTAATAGCTCTAAAAATATCGGTTAACATTTCTCTAAAACGCTCGGTTACTTTTTTTATTTGCTTAACTTTTAAACCGTCTTGCACAACCAAGTTAATGATATGTGCAACACATCGATTATGAAAGAAAGCACCGTCACAAATCGGTTTGTATTTTATTTTTAGTTTTTGAACCGCGGCGGTATTATTTGACGCGTTATCGAAAGATATTGAAAAAAGCTTGTCTTGTAATTTAAATGTTTGTATAACATTATTTAAAATATAAAACAAGTTTTGGGCGGTGTGAGGATAACTAAATAACTCAAACGCGATCGTACGCTTCATCATTTGCCACGTGTCGGGATTAACCCAATGCGCGGTAACGCAAAGATACGAAAACGGTATACCGTGTGGAGCCGACCAAACGTCGGTAGTAAGTTAACACCGGTTTTTAAGTTTTCGAAACCTAAAACTAATTCTTGTTTAGCTTTTTTCCACATTTTTAAACAATCGCGTCTTAAGGTAGTGCGACTTATATGTTGGTAACGAGGTTGGAGCGTTTCTTGGATCAACTTTGTCAAGCGTGGGTTGTCAAAGTGATCAAACGGTCTTGAATGACAAATTTTGCCATCCTTTCACGAACTTTGTTGAGGTTGAAAACCCAAATGTCGCCTCCACCGGTTGAAAGATTTGCTTGATCCCTAGCCGGATTGTTTTTCACAACATCACAATGTTTTTGTAGGTGAAGCCTTAAAGAGGAGTTCGACTCCGGTGCGTAAAATTTGCCACATTTTTTGCACCGAGCCTTATTAGTCCCGTTCGACATTTCGCACATGTCGAAATTACACCAAAGGGTTTTGTCTCGGTTTGTTGCGACAATTTGCACGACGGTTAAACCACCAAGTTGTTCAAGTGTAGACATTTTTTGTGCGGTTTTTGTCGCGGTTTTGAGTTTGGTTTTGTGCGGTTTTTTCGTTTTTTTTGCGTTTTTGAGAGCTCGGGAAGTGGTGTAATCAACCCAACCAACTCCATACTTATTTATTATGGGTTAAAAATAAATAAGTTTGGTTTTGTGCGGTTTTTTGTCGCGGTTTTGAGTTTGGTTTTGTGCGGTTTTTTCGTTTTTTTTGCGTTTTTGAGAGCTCGGGAAGTGGTGTAATCAACCCAACCAACTCCATACTTATTTATACTAATTATTATGGGTTAAAATGTGTCCAACGGTTAAAAAATTGTAATATTACCGTTTAAACGGTAAAAAAAAAACGGTATCCTGCAGCTGCAGGTGAGTTTTACGTATTAACCGGTTAACCGGTTTACAAAAACCGGTTACTAACCGGTTTTTACTCCTGAAATCAATAACCGGTTATAAATCGGCGGTTTGGACCGGTTATAAACCGGTTAGGATCTTCACCTCTACATGCATTCATTCACTCCAAAAGCCTTGTGGGTTTCTTAGATACTACTCTCTTGGGTCTTTCACTGGGCTCATCTGCTAATTGGGCTTCGGTTGTAGCAATTGGGCCATAATAGGCTGTAACACATACACATTTTATATTTTTAAGTTAAGAATCAAAACAAGCATGGAAATTAACACTATAAAGTTACTCAACTGTTCAAGCCGTCCATGTGCAAGGATTCCTTTTTTTTATATTTTGGTCAATTAAGGTTTTGAAAAAGTGAGATTTGGAGATTATTGTGTTACTTTGGATGTAGTCTGAGATGCAAGATGTTGTTGGTCATCTGTTGAAGGGTTACAAAATGTAGTTGATGAGGCATTTTCAAAAAATAAAGTCAGATTATTTTTTTATTATTTTTCCAATTATTTAGTTTTACTGATATGTTTGTTGACTTCACTAGAAATTACGTACCGAATGTATAATGACTATAATCTTGAATCTCATTTTAGTAGAACAATGTGTGACTAGCTTTGGTTCCTAGCTAGAGAATGGCTTAAACTTAGCACCAACCTTTGAAGTCAAACTTAATATTTTTCAAACTTGTAGTTGATATGAACTCAGTTAGACATTTATAACTGGAAATCTAGAAAATTGAGATTTTGGAGTAGAGATAATAAGATTACAATGTAAAACTTATGAGAATTATAAGGTTCAAATTATTCTTTCTGTAACTTTGTTAAAAGTTCCTGGTGAAACCAAAAAGTCTTTTCAATGTCATCTCAAAGGTGTGATCTTCAATGCATATGCTTATGTCACTTATGTGTCCATATTTGTATTCTTGCAACTTTTAACTGCATTTGTTTATAAAAAGGAACAAAGGATGACGATGCTTTAGCTGTGTTAGAAACAACAAGCTAAGCTAGTACTAGTAATCAAGCTCACCTGCACAACAACAAGCTAAGCTAGTACTAGTAACCAAGCTCACCTGCACAACATAAACTGCCGCCCCACCCCATCAAATCAAGTCAAGTTTTCAGCTATCTTTTTGGGTCGAATTGCTCTTTTCTTTGTGCATACACACAAAATTACATAGTGATAGACTGTTTCTATTTGACTCATTGAGTCAGATCTGATCTCTAGATGAAATGAACCACAACCTCAGTTTGCTATTTGCTAAGATTGGTGAAGCCTTTGGGTTTGGGCTCAAAGTTTTGGGTTAACAAGATGAAGTCATGAGCGGGCTGGCTTATTTTTGTTTCATGTTTACCAAGTTTCTAAACCTAGATATCACTATTTATTTTGTAATTGTAATTGTAATCTTTGTAGTTTGTACAGAGCCAATAAAAGATAAACTTTAGTTGCAGCCCACACATGTAGGTCTTTTTGGCCGAACCATGTAAATTTTCGTGTTCTTATTTTTTACTTTTATCTTTTGTGTGTGTGACTTGATGTTTTGTTGTGTGTCGTTGCTCTGATCGATACTTAACAAGTGGCATCGAAGCCGAAGGTTCTAGTTTTCGTTCGTCTTTCCCCACTGTCCGCTAGGGTTCGGGGTATAGGGTTCAGCATATAAGCACAAACCCGTCATGAGCGTTGGATTCACTACGCATCTCTTCAATATGCATGAATGTATGTATGCACAAAGCCCCCATGTATTCACCATCGGTGGTCATGACTTCACCAATCCAACACTTGACAAACAAACTCACACGTTCTTTTAGATTTACACTAAAAAGTGAAAGAAACATAAAAGGGTAAGACACTATTACACCTATGTATATATGCATAAAGTAGTTACCATATTGGAGAGTTATATCACTTTGGTACGTTGACAAGTCAAGAGTGGTAAAGTAATTTCAAACCACACCTCTTTTTCATTTCACCCACCCAAACTGTGCGCCACCCCCTACTTTTGATTTGATTTACAAACACACACTATTACCTTGTCATTTAGCTAGATACAACATGTGTTAAGAGGTTGTATCACTTGTGTGTGTATATATATATATATATATATATATACTTGTTATAAATGTTTACACGATACATGCACATATGTATAGTTATATATATACAAATTAATCGTAACCGACCCGCTATAATATTTAAAACTGATTAACTGAAACCGTAATAACAGATTAGTTATCCATTAACCGATGATACCCATCCCGCTATAAGTTATCGATTATGACTATGATACCGGGCCAAGACCGACCCATGTCACCCCTTGATCTAATTAAATTAGAAACACGTTTGTGTCCACTAATATGAACCCAAATGTCAACTGAGCGTGTATTATGGTCACATATTGTAAACCAACCAATCATCGAAACGATAACATTAAATCATCATGGTCATGTGTTTATTTAACCAATAAAAATAGTAAATAAATAAATTCATTGAATTGAATTGAATAAAGCAACTCAACTCAAGTCACATATATATAAAACACTCCCATTCGCCCAACCACCCAACCTCCACTTTCTCTCTCTATAAATATATATGCATCATAATAAAGTTTTATTATTTGTCCGTATTTGTACGTGATAGAGTCAGCACGCGGTTGGATTTATTTATATCACAAAACATTCATTCTCCTAATTTTCAATGGATTCTGCTTCTTCTGAAGGTAATCCATCAATTTGTGCTAATTACACTATTATCATCATCTGTTGATGTGATTATTGATTCTGCTTTCTGGGTTTTGATTGTTTTCTCAACCCACGTCATAAAAATTGGATCTTTTTTTAAATATATATATTTATCAAGGATTATTTTATTTATTTATATTTGTTGATGAGGGTGACATGTTGATGGATCTGATTCAGTTGCTTGCGTATCTGCATGACTGTTATATGTGTCAAAACCTACCTAGCTAGGGGCTACCCTGCCTTTTTTTTTTTAAAAAAAATTATTATTTTTTTTCCATATTTTTATATATTTATAAGGTTTGATCAAAGAACATAAATTTATTACCCCAAACCCGACCTCAGGAACTTGAAACCCAACCATGGAAACGAAAACTCTAGTAATTTGGTTCGGTTAATGGTTACTTACACGTTCTTGTTTTAGTTAAGAACCTGATTGATCCCGAAGAACTCGACCCGAAACTTTAACGTGAAAAACCTGCCATCTTGTTTTAGTTAAGGTAAATTATATATAAACAAGTGAAATTTGGAAAACTTTATGTTTAGAGGTAGTCTGGTATGGAATATAATGTTGTTGGTGATCTGTTTATGGGTCAAAATGTAAGTTTCAAATCCTAGTTGATGTGGTGTTTTTCTCTGATTAAAAGTCAAATAATTTATTATTGGTTTAATGGTTTTCAAATATATTACTCAGTTTTATCAACCTTTTGCCTGCACTAGAATATCTTTATTGAATATATTATCTTAAGTATCTTTTTTTGGTAGAACAAAAGGTGATTAATCTTGGTTTATTGAAACTAATGGTTCACCAACCTTTGAAGTCAGACCATAATCTTTTTCAGGTTGAGATTTTCATGTGATGTGAAGTTTGGTATAGATAATAAAGATTACTATATGTAATTGTGAAATTAATCAAAACTAAAAAAGTTTTAAAGCTCTTTGGTTTGATTTTAAAGGTCAAACTTATAAATATCAGTTTTTTAGAATAAATATTCCGAAGTATTGAACATTCATTTGTCATTTTGGCTTCAGGGCATGCACTAGATAAATCAAACAGTTTTTCATCTTGTTGAAATTTCTTGGTCAAGTCAAAAGTCAAACATACTACTTTTCACCATCGGATCTTAAATTTATAGAACTCAATAAACAATAAATCAAGAGTTGAAAAGTCAAAGGGTATACAGATTCTAAAATTTTTGCACCATTATAACAACCTTATATCATAATCTAATTATCTTCTTCACTTCCGGATTTGTGTTAGATTCATCAAAGTCTAGAAGGTTAAGTATGGAAGAAAAGAGACAACTTGTATATGAAATATCAGATTGGTCACAAGGTGCACCTGAACTGTTGCAATCATGGAGCCGAACCGACATTCTGCAAATTATATGCACCGAAACAGGAAAAGAAAGAAAGTTTGCTGGATTAACAAAATCAAAAATCATTGAAATCCTTCTAAACGTTGTGGCCGATAAGAAATCACAAGAAAAGACCACCAAAAGACAGAAAAAATCCGAGTTTTCGACCGATACTTCTCCAATCAACGACATTGACAGTAGTTTAGATTCTAATGATATTAAAATTTGCAAAAATTCTGCTTGTAGAGCAAAATTAAGTCAAGAAGCTGGTTTTTGCAAGCGGTGTTCATGCTGCATTTGTCGTCAATTTGATGAGAATAAAGACCCGAGTTTATGGTTGACTTGTAACTCAGAATATCCTTATGAAGGGATGTCATGCGGTTTTTCATGTCATCTTGAATGTGCTTTACACAATGAAAGATCGGGTATTCCAAAAGACGGGCTTAACAGAGGGCTAGACGGGTGTTTTTACTGCGTGTCATGTGGTAAAGTGAATGATTTGCTTCAGTAAGTTTTTTCTTCATTCATTAAATCTTGAATTTTTGAGCCGTTTACTTATTAACGAGTCAATCTTGTTTATATACAGATGTTGGAGGAAACAAATGATAACTGCAAGGGACACTAGGAGTGTTAACATATTATGCTTTCGGGTTTCTTTAAGCCAGAAGCTCTTGACTGGGACTGTGCGTTACGCAAATCTTCATAATATTGTGAGAGAAATAGTTGAAAAGTTGAAAGCAGATGTCGGCCCGTTGACCGATTTTCCAGTCAAACAAGCCCGGGGTATTGTCAACCGGCTCGCTTCGGGTCCAGATGTTCAAAGACTATGTGCATTAGCAGTCAAGTCCCTTGATTCACTTTTGTCCGGCGCACATAACATTGTTATAAAAGGTTTGTTTTTCCTTGATCTTTTTAACCTTCTGTGTGTAAAAGTTTGACTTTTGATGATTTTACAGTTTTTGTTACAACTCTTAAACAAAGGTTTGTTTTTTCTTGATCTTTATAACCTTCTGCTTGCTAAAGTTTGACTTTAGATGATTTTTACGGTCCTTGTTTCAAATCTTGTAAAAGGTTTATTTTTTCTTGATCTTTGTAACCTAATGTTTGCTAAAGTTTGACTTTTGATCTTTTTAACCTTCTGTTTTCTAGTTTTTGTTACAACTCTTGCAAAAGGTTCATCTTTTCTTGATCTTTTTAACCTTCTGTTTGCTTAAGTTTGACTTTTGATGATTTGCAGCAGTTTTTGTTTCAACTCTTATAAAAAGGCTTATTTTTTTCTTGAATCTTGATCTTCATAACCTTTTGTTTGTTAAAGTTTGGCTTTTGATTATTTTGCCGTCTTTGTTCCAACTTCTGTTAGTTTTTTTTTAATCTTTATAACCTTGTGTTTGCTCAAGTTTGACTTTTGATGACTTTTAGTCTTTGTTACAAATCTTGCTGATTTTGCAGATGTTGAGGAAGTCAAACTAAGCCAGAGCCTAGCAACAAACTCCAGCAGTCTTTCGAATCCCTCTTCGGTTGAAGATGAAAACAACAACGTTGTTGGCTGCAAAGACACAAAAGCCAAAGAAACTGACACATGTAAAGAACAAGAAAACACTGCTCCCGTTGGCATAAACAAATGCGTTGAAAACGTAAAAGAATCTGATTTGATTGTTCACATAACCAAAGGCGAGTTACCCGAACCTTCAAAAGACAGTCTTGATGATGGGTCGGGTAAAGAACACAATGGCAGCTGTTCAAAAAAGAGAAGCAGTGATGATCGTGATTTTGGATATTATATGAAGGTGATCAGATGGTTAGAGTGTAAACAACATATAGATACAGATTTCAGACAGAAGTTTCTAACTTGGTACAGCTTGAGAGCGATCCCTGAAGAGGTTAGAGTCGTGAAGGTGTTCGTGGACACATTGATGGAAGATCCGGCTTCGCTCGCGGAGCAGCTTGTTGATACGTTTTCGGAAGTGATTACTAGCAAAAAGTGTTCAAAAGGGTTGTGTTTGAAGCTTTTTCATTGAGAAGAGATTGGAGAAAGTCTGAAAGTTTTAGGATCATTATATTGTTTACATTCTTGGTTTAGAATTTAGATTATCTCATTCATGCTATTTTTGGTTTAGGATTTTTATATACATTATTTATGATTGTAATTTAAGTTGGTTATGGAAGTTGAATGTTTGAAAACATGACTTGGTAGAAGTCAAGAAATGATGTACGTGATATTGTGAGGTGTAACCACCCGCAATGCGGGACCTATTGGCGTTGGACGCCTATGCTTGAAGAGTGATTTAGAGGCACATGTTTTTTGGGGCAGATGACTTCGTGTAGGTCACCTCACAAGTTCTTTTTTAAAGAAATAATAACAATGTAAATATGTTTATATAATTAAATTTTAAAAATTAATATATAAATATTGTATATTTATTAGTTGAAATTATTTCGAGTTCACTTAAATATGTTTATATATTTAAAAAATAAAATATAAAATTATAAAAATTAATATATGAATATTAATATATACAATAAAAAGAGGATTGAATCCTACTCACAATTAATTTTGTAATATTTTTTTAGTTAATTCAATTTACTATTTTATATTTAAATATTTATTAATTATTATAACCACTAAACCAATAGCTATAAATCCATATAATAATAATAATATTAATGGTTTTTATTTCCTTAAGTTTACTTTTTTTATTACAACTAATTAATATATTTAACAAACTATACTTTTAAACTTTAACAAACTATATTTTTAAACACCAAATTTGGACAAAGGTCGGCTTTACATGTTTTATTTGTCGGTTAAACGATTTTCTTAAACTTTGCTTTTATATTTTTTATAATTCGTCTTTACAATGACCGGAACCTTTTTCATGATTTAAAAATATTTCATTGTCGTATGGTTTTATATCCGTGTTTTAACGACCTTTAAAATATTTTCGTTGGCTTACTAATTCATGTTTACGAATTTGTTTTGGCACCGCTGATACTAACCGAATTTGTGTTGGTCCGCAGCCGGTTTTTTGGTTCTATATATGATAATTTGTTGCATTTTAGCATTGACAGGTTTATTTCTTTTGTTTAGTTTCGATGTCGTAACTTGATACAGATTGACTTCACGTCGACTTGCAACGAGTTTATGGTTTAACGATTTTGCTTATGTTTTTTTTTTTGTCAAATTTACTTCGCGTCGACTTGCAACGAGTTTATGGTTTAACGTTTTTACTTATGTTTTTTTTTTCTTTTTTTGTCAATTTACTTCGCGTCGACTTGCAACGAGTTTACGGTTTAACACTTTTACTTATATTTTTGTTTCAATTCAAAGCGGGATCCTACTCCTAGTTGTATATTTATTAGTTGAAATTGGTTTTGAGTTCACTTTGTTTCAACATGGGTTTTTAATTGATGGTCAACCGAACCATCTTTTCGAGTAACCTAATTTATAAGTGAAGCAAAGTGTTGATATGGCCAAACTTCTAAAAATTATACTAATATTAGGGGTGAGCAATTTAATCGTTATTACCGTTAACCGAACCATAACCGTCATAACCGAACCGATTTTAACCGATAATCGTCATAATCGGTGGGTTGGTTTTGGTTATAGATACTTCCAAACCCGCCATAACCGAACCGACCCATTTATTTAACCAACAATATAATTGGGATTTATTTTCAACAAACATATTGTCGGATTATACCATTTTGATGTGTTCGGTTGTAACATCACGGGAATTTTGGGCCAAAAATGATAACTCTCCAAAGTTAAGGGACTAATTCTGCCAAATTCAAACTCCAAAGTTAAAAATGAAAAATCTGTTTCTTGTCCTATCGTGCTACGCGATGGGGACAAGGGACAAGCCATCGCGTATCGGGAATGGGCTTGGTCAAACCTTCTGGAAGGGTCAACAGCGATACGCGATCGCTGGTTGGACCTACGTCATCACGTATCGCGATGACGTGTCCCGACACGTGGCAACATGTGGCACATCATCCTCCACGTGTTAACACGTGGCACACCGTCTGCCACGTAGCAACACATGGCAGACCTACGTTGTGACTGTGCGTAGCTACATCGCACTACGCGATGGGTGACTAGGAGCCTATCGCGTATCGCAATAGTATCCAAGATTTTGCCTATAAATAGCAGGTCTGGGGTCTTCATAAACCACATCCAAAATCAGTTCTCAATCATCTCTCTACTCTCTCACTACACCTCGAAATTTGTGCCAACGATCCACCTCGAAAACCATGCCCCGATTCCTCGATAAACGTGCCATACCTCGATATTCGTACCACTCCGAGACGACGTTCCGAGCAAGAAGGTGGTGTCGTTATTACAACCCGACGATCACCTCGAAGTGCGTGCCGAGAAGAAAGTTGGTGTCTCGAGAAGCGTGCCGAAGTGAAGTGGCGATCAAAGCGAGTGTTGAAAAGACTAAGCGGCGTAGAAGTGCTGCTCGAGTATCTAGGAAATATTAAGCCAAGGAAAGGTAAGGCTTACTACCCGACTAAAATAATAATAAAATATTCTAAAAGGCTTAATGTCCAAAGTCGGAATTATACTCGATGTTTATGAAAAGAAATTATATAACAAAGAAAAGAAAAGAAAAGAAAAGAAAAAGGAAATTTACAAATGTAAGTATATATATGTGTGTGTATGATTATATATATACATAGTTCTTTGTTATAATTATTATTAAGTATAATGTGTATTCTTAAATAATAAAGAAAAGAATACGTTTCTTAAAGAAGAAGAAACGTATGGTTTTTATAATAAACTAAAGGTTTATAAATATTGCTTTTAAAACTAAAGGTTTTAAAGTAAAGGAAATGAACTAAAGGTTCATCGAGATAATAAGAATAAAGGTCTTAAGTCGGATTGTATATCCGACTAATAAAAGTTATACTCGTACTATAGGTGCGAGATAGCAAGAAAGATTACGCAAGGACGGTGTTGGAAACCGATCCCGATCAAAGGTGAATACGCCCCACTTTTACAAACTTGTTTTCAAATAAATAAACGTGTTATGTGTAAAACTTTACATGAGACTAAGTGTCTCTAAAAACATTATTAATAAGAGTAAAAGCCTAGCCCTCAGGCTGTAGTATACGTTTGTCTGGATCCTTACATATGTGGTAAAATGCGGTGGGCACATCGCACCACGCCTGGTCACAACCTCCAGCCACGATGGGCCGAACCAAAGTATGTTCGAGTGAGAATGACCTTGTGTATATTTATGGTACCTAAGTACGTCGGGACGCCGCGGTGTTTTGCTGGGGTGACCTAGGTAGAGACTCGAGTTATAATGATATTTTTGTTATTCCTAAGCCAAGATGGGCCGAGGCACGCGTAACCCTCGAGGGGTAACAAAGTAAAAGAAAATATTTTCGCGTCAGCATATTCACCAGCATTCGTTGCTGACGTATTTTTATAACATTTTGCAGGTAACCAAGATTAGAGCTAAAGGACGAAGGCTCAAGAATCCGATGGCTCAGATAATTTTTGTCAGATGTTAATATAGCTAAATGGTGGTTTTGTAACCTTAAAACAAGTAAACACAAATGGAACTTGTTTCCATCTTTCGTATTGTAAATATTTTACAACTTTAATCCTTATATTTTATAAAGTCTTCCGCTAACAATCGTAACTCTGATTTATTTACAAATGTGGTACCAACTATCGAGTCACGCCCCTAGGCCCTAGATGGGGTGTGACAGGTTGGTATCAGAGCCATCGATCTTAGCGAATTGGGTATCATAAAACAATACCCAAGCTTCGATCCAAGCATAGGAAAATATTTTACTTGTTTATTTGAATAGGGATAAGATTGGCCGTTAACCTTTTCTTCCCTCTTTATATTCTAAACCACCCATTAAAAATGTCGTATGAGAAGTTAATGGAGTATTATGATCGTGAAGCAAGAAGAGCAAGGAAATACTTTGAGGCCTTCTTTATCCGAGACCAATACATTGAACGTCCCAAACCAGTATACTTTCCCGGAACTGAACAATGCCCAATCAAACTACTCGATAGTCCACCACCACAAAGAATCGAACCACCAAGACACTCGAGCTATCATTCACCGACTATGCCTATGTATCAACCCACGGAAATACCAGCATACCGCCCCTCGGAAATTCCCACCTACCAACCACCACAAGTACCACAATACTACCCAACCGGATATTTTCCAAATGCACACCCATCCTATACCTTCCTTTCAAGCCGACCCATAAAGGAAGAACCAAAATCCCCATCCTCCGATTGGATGTAGTGCCACTCCGACCAGCGAAGGTGGCAACTGGAAGCTCTACCGCTTATGAAGTCAACTCACAACCCAACAATGGAGAAGGATCATCCCGCAAACCAAGAATGAGGGTGACGATGCCTTATGAGAGTTTCAAGATACCTGCGATGATCAACGAAGCCACTCAGTATAGGGAAGAGGAGGAAGAGCCTATGGAGGAAGAAGAGGAGGATCCCGAAGAAGAGGATCCTATGGAAGAAACTGAACCGGAAGAAGAGCATCCCGACGACTCAAAGGAGATATCAACATCCATTAATGGATCACTCACTTCCAACAACCCAAGCTACGGTTCTGTCGATCCGTATGTTCAATATCTTGAGCAACTAAGGAACCAAGCTTCATCAAGCTTCCCGCCATTTCAAGGAAGGATCCCTTCAATTCAAGAACAAGTTGATGAGATTCGCGAGCAAAATCAAGCCGCCGAGACATACCTCTACCTTGCAGCTGATCAGACTTACGTCCCGTATCTTGAACCGAGAAACCACTTCGAGATGGTGACGCTGGGTTACCGCGACCCACCGCCACAATATGGATACCCCGACGTCATTCCACAGTCGTACGAGGAACATCTTGATCGCGCATTGCACGAGACTGATGACTGGAGGAAGAATGTGGCTGAAGAAGGGAAAAAGAAGAAGAAGATAGGAGAGAAGCTTCTCCACAAATGCAACAAACTGACAAGGGTTGTCAAGAAGTTTCGGAAGCACTGAGATGATGATGGTAATGGTGTGTTTCAAGAGAAGAAGCGTGTGTGTGCTCAAGTTTATATGTGTAAACTAGTTTATGTGTAATGTGATGAATAATGTATGGATAAGAAAATATATATACATCGGATATGAATGTATATATATAAGTGTGTTGTAATAATCCTTGTATATACCATGTATGGTATATACAAATGATGAAATAAAATGTGTGTTTAATGAAGAACATTCGTTAAATTTCAGATATAAAAGAATAAAAAGAAAAAGATAATATGTCTCAACGAAGTAATAACGTTGAGGTTTCCCGAAAGAATCTGAAAAACAAAAAGAAAAAGGAAAAGGACCTGAAAAAGAACAAGAAGATCCAATTCCCGAAAAATTTATGGATCGAATTCAAAAGATGATTAAAGACGCTGTTAGGGAAGGATCCATGGCTAGGTCCCAATATCGTCAAACGAAACATTCTCACTCTCACTCGGTTAATCCGTCCCGAAAATCTGTTTCCAAACCCCGTTCTAGACCCTCGCACGTAGATGAGAGTGTACACGAATCAAACGCCGATGGAGGCGTTCGTCAAGAATTTAAAAGGCTTAAGATTGGTGAGTGTACGTTCAAGGACTTCAAGTACTATGGGCCGAAAGAATTCCACGGCGATAAGGGAGCCATCGCGACTATTAGGTGGCTTGAATAGATGGAGACGATTGTAATTACGAGTAAGTGTTCGGAAGAGGAGAAGATTCAATACTCCGCCCTGATGTTCAAAGGCGAAGTGCTAGAGTGGTGGAACACGCTAATCATGAGTAGAGGAAGGGAGGCAATGTATGGGTTGTCATGGAGCGAGTTTAAGGAACTGTTAATGTCGAAATTCTGTCCTATGCATGAAACGGACCAAATCCAAACCAAGTTCCTAGCTCACAAGGTCGTTGGAACGAACCTTCGTGAATACCAAATTCCACGAATACTGTCGCTTGGTGCCCCAGCTGGTTACCCCAGAATCCAGCAAAGTCACACGCTACATATGGGGATTGCCACGAGAGATTCGTGATATGGTGAGGTCGCACTTACCTCAAACCGCCAACTCCGCGATGGAGTTGGCCGGATACTTAATGGGCGGAATGATCCGCAGTAAAGAAGAAGATAAGAGGGTCGTGTCGACGCAAGATACGAAGAAGGAAGGAAATGCTCGTTTCAAGGGTAAGGGAGTCGACCAACGAAGGTCTGGCTTCGGCTCCGGCATCCCACAATGCAAAATTTGCAAGAAATACCATAGGGGCCGATGCCATCTAACTCCCCGTCCTTGTGAGTCATGTCACAAATTCGGTCACGCCACGGCTGATTGCTGGAAGAAGAAGATGACTTGATACAATTGCAAGGAGATGGGGCATCTTAGCTTTGAGTGCCCCAAGAATAAACCCGCGACTGGTGGTGCGGGTGGTAGCGGTCAGAAGAGTGAGCCCAAGAAGGGCAATGCAAGAGTGTTCGTCCTTGATACGAAGAAAGCGGCCGATACACCGGAAACCATCACCGGTACGTTTCTTGTTAACAATGTATATGCTAGAGTCTTGTTTGATTCAGGAGCCAATTTAAGTTTTATAGATTATAAGTTTTGTAGTCTATTAAACGAACCCTTAATCAAACTTAATAAAACTCTAAGCGTCGAGCCCGCTAGTGGTGAAATTATTAAAATCTCCGAAGCTTTAGAAAACGGAAAAATCTTATTAGCCGGTTACGTTTTACCTATTCAATTGTTACCTATGACTCTTGCTGGTTTTGATGTTGTGTTGGGTATGGATTGGTTATCCGACAACCATGCCCGTATCCTTTGCAATAGCAAGACTATTGAACTCCAATCCCCGGACAAACGTACCATACGAATCGAAGGGGATAAGGACGCTGGCCAAGTTAGCCTAATCTCAATAATAAAGGCGAACAAATGTTTAAACCAAGGATGCTTAGCATTCATGGCCTACGTCACCGAAGAATCTAAACCTAAAGAAATCAAAGACGTTCCTGTAGTTTCCGATTTTGCCGATGTCTTTCCCGACGATCTCCCCGACATTCCTCCCGATCGCGAGGTAGAATTTAGAATCGATCTCATTCCCGACATTGCTCCGATCGCCAAGGCTCCATATCGCCTCGCACCAACCGAGATGAAAGAACTAAAGAAACAACTTGACGAGCTTCTCAAGAAAGGATTTATACGACCAAGTTCATCGTCATGGGGAGCGCCGATACTTTTTGTCAAGAAGAAGGATGGATCCATGCGAATGTGCATAGACTACCGAGCCCTCAACAAAGTTACCATCAAGAACCGATATCCACTTCCCCGAATTGAAGACTTGTTCGACCAACTCCAAGGTGCCAGCTTCTTTTCCAAGATCGATCTCCGCTCCGGCTATCACCAACTTAAGGTTCAATCCGAAGATATTCCAAAGACCGTGTTTCGAACAAGGTACAGCCATTATGAGTTCACCGTTATGCCATTTGGACTTACTAATGCGCCGGCTGCGTTCATGGATATGATGAATCGTATCTGTAAGCCTTACTTAGATAAGTTTGTGATCGTATTCATCGACGACATATTAATTTATTCTAAGTCTAAGGCCGATCATGAGAATCACCTTCGAACGTTACTTGAAACTCTGAGGTTCGAGAAATTGTATGCCAAGTTCCCAAAATGCAAATTTTGGTTGCACGAAGTGCAATTTCTTGGTCATATCATCAACGTCAATGGTATTCAAGTAGACCCCGCTAAGATTGAAGCTATCTCTAAGTGGGAGATCCCGTAGTCGCCAACCGAGATCCGAAGCTTCTTGGGATTGGCCGGCTATTCTCGTAGGTTTATCGAAAACTTTTCTCGAATCGCTGTTCCTCTAACCTCCTTGACTCGAAAGAACATTAAATATGAATGGGGAACAAAACAACAAGAGGCGTTCGATATACTTAAACAAAAGCTTACCCAAGCTCCTATACTAGCCTTGCTAGAAGGTATCGAAGATTTTGTTGTCTTTTGCGATGCATCTCATTACGGCTTGGTATGTGTATTGATGCAACGAAAGAAAGTAATCGCTTACGCCTCACGTCAATTGAAACTACACGAGAAGAATTACACGACTCATGATCTAGAGTTAGGCACCATAATCTTCGCACTTAAGATATGGAGGCACTACCTCTATGGAGTAAGATTTACCGTGTACACTGATCATAAGACCTTAAAGCATATCTTTGATCAAAAGGAGCTCAACATGCGCCAACGACGCTGGATGGAGACCCTCAACGACTATGAATGCGAAATAGTTTATCATGAAGGTAAAGCCAACGTTGTGGCTGATGCCTTAAGTCGTAAAGAGCACGAAAAGCCAAAAAGAGTCCGAGTGTTAAGGCTATAACTTCAAATCGATCTTGTTGACCAAATCAAATCCGCTCAAACTCAAGCAATCAACGAGAATCAAATCTCTGATGAAAAACGTAATGGCACCATTGACTCGTTAGTCAAAGGTGATGATGGTATTCTTAGAATGGGAAACCGAATTTGGGTACCAATTGTTGGAGGATTGCGTGAGATGATATTAAACGAAGCCCATAAGTCTAAATATACGATGCATCCCAGGAGTGACAAAATGTACCATAACCTCAAGGAGAACTATTGGTGGAATGGAATGAAGAATGATGTCGCTTCGCATGTGGCGAAATGTTTGACTTGTTTAAAAGTCAAGGCTGAACACCAAAAGCCTTCGGGACTGCTTCAGCAACCCAAACTTCCCGTATGGAAGTGGGAGTTGATTACTATGGATTTCATTACCAAACTCCCTAAAACGACCCGACAACATAATGCAATCTGGGTAATTGTGGATCGATTAACAAAGTCTGCACACTTCATACCCATCAATGAGTCTTACTCAATGGACAAATTAGCTCGTATCTATGTTAACAATATTGTGGCCCTACATGGGGTACCACTGTCCATTATTTCTGATCGGGACAGCCGTTTCACGTCTCACTTCTGGAAAAGCTTCCAATAAGCGCTAGGTACAAAGTTAAACCTTAGCACTGCCTATCATCCACAAACTGATGGGCAAAGCGAAAGGACGATTCAAACATTGGAAGACATGCTCCGAGCTTGCGTGATAGACTTAGGTGGAAGTTGGGATGACCACTTACCCCTAATGGAGTTTTCATATAACAATAGTTATCTTGCAAGTATTCAAGCTGCACCGTTCGAGGCGTTGTATTGTCAAAAATGTAGAATGCCCGTGTGTTGGTCTGAAACTGGAGATAATCAATTATCTGGACCCGAGATAGTCCAAGAAACCACCGACAAAGTTATCCAAATCCGCGAACGACTTAAGACGGCACGTGATCGCCAAAAGAGTTACGCCGATGTCCGTCGTAAGCCGTTAGAATTCAATGTCGGTGATAAAGTTCTTTTAAAAGTCTCTCCATGGAAAGGCGTGGTTCGTTTCACTCGATACGTTGGACCCTTCGAGGTACTTGAACGAATTGGTACCATCGCATATCGATTGCGACTACCCGAGGAAATGCAAGATGTATTCCATATCTCGAATCTGCGTAAATGTTTAGCCGATGAATCTCTCTCGATGCCGTTAAAAGATGTTAAAATTAATGAGAACTTAAAATTTGTTGAGCGCCCAATTCAAATCGAAGATTCAAAACATAAGAAGCTCAAAAGACGAACTTTGAAAATAGTGAAAGTAAAATGGGATTCCCAACGAGGACCCGAGTATACTTGGGAACTCGAGTCTGAAATGAGAAAGAAATACCCCCACTTATTCTTGTGAAGTAATCTCGAGGACGAGATTTATTTCAAGGTGGGGAGGATGTAACATCACGGGAATTTTGGGCCAAAAATGACAACTCTCCAAAGTTAAGGGACTAATTCTGCCAAATTCAAACTCCAAAGTTAAAAATGAAAAATCTGTTTTCTTGTCCTATCGCGCTACACGATGGGGACAAGGGACAAGCCATCACGTATCGCGAAGGGGATTGGTCAAACCTTCTAGAAGGGTTAACAGCGATACGCGATCGCTGGTTGGACCTACGTCATCGCGTATCGCGATGACGTGTCCTGACACCTCTGGCACAAGACTGCCACGCGTCCACACGTGGCACACCTCTCGCCACGTGTCCCACCACGTGGCAACACGTGGCACATCGTCCGCCACGTATTAACACGTGGCACACCGTCTGCCACGTAGCAACACGTGGCAGACCTACGTTGTGACTGTGCGTAGCTACATCGCTCTACGCGATGGGTGACTAGGAGCCTATCGCGTATCGCGATAGGATCCAAGATTTTGCCTATAAATAGCAGGTCCGGGGTCTTCATAAACCACATCCAAAATCAGTTCTCAATCATCTCTCTACTCTCTCACTACACCTCGAAATTCGTGCCAACGATCCACCTCGAAAACCGTGCCCCGATTCCTCAATAAACGTGCCATACCTCGATATTCGTACCACTCCACGACGACGTTCCGAGCAAGAAGGTGGTGCCGTTATTACAACCCGATGATCACCTCGAAGTGCGTGCCGAGAAGAAAGTTGGTGTCTCGAGAAGCGTGCCGAAATGAAGTGGTGATCAAAGCGAGTGTTGAAAAGACTAAGCGGCGTAGAAGTGTTGCTTGAGTATCTAGGAAATATTAAGCCGAGGAAAGGTAAGGTTTACTAGCAGTAAGTGGGTATCGAACACAGGGAATTTGTGAAAAATGCGTTACTGAGTAGCTATAAAATTAATCTAAATTAATCTAAGTGCAAAATGTAAATTCAATGATTTGGTTGTTTGATTTTTGATTAACAAAAAAATATAAAACAATAAACAAGTTTTAAACAATATAAGAAAGAATGCTCTCTCCCGATTTCAGGTTTCCAGTGTTAATAAAGTTAATGTTTACTTGTGAGGTGAATTACACAATTATAATTCGTGAAAATGCGTTTGGATGTGATAAGCGAGGACTAAGTACTTGGATTAGAAAACGCAAGGTTGTCACTCATTAATCAGTTTAGTATTGCTAACCCTAATTCTCTTCTACTAAATCTCGATTGCCTATGGCACCAAGAACGGATAGTCAAGAACACGAATTATACCATACTAACAATTACAAAACAAACACACAATCACCATAGCACAATAATCAAATGATCACAATACTATCTCACCAATAACATAAACGATTAACAATTATCCAAGTATAAAACCTTACAATTCCGGAGAGAACAATAAGAGTACTAGCCACACATCGTTTGATTAATCATCACATCAATTAGGTTAATCGAACATATCATAAACCCAAACAAATGATTATAATCACCAAAGTCTTGTTCTTGCTCTCAAAATTTCGTCCCTAGGTTGTTTAGAATGAAAAGATAATGAAAAGCCTAGCCAAAAACCGATTGAAATAAGAAAATAAAATGGCAGTTATCTTCAGCTGGACCGTGGCCCACGGTTGAACCGTGGGTCACGGTGGTCTTCACGGTGAGACCACGGTGCCCTCTGTCGTTTTTGTCAATATTGGACCGTGGCTCACGGTGGTGACCGTGGGCCACGGTTGACTTTGACCTTGCCATCCTGTTTTCACTTCATTTGACCTCTCTCGCGTCCTCGACTCATTCGGTTGCCTCGGTATACTCCATAATAGCCCCAGAACCTCCTTTGAGCCTACAATTCACCAATCATACCGTAGTTATCTAATTCCACAAAATAAGCAAATTCAAATCATGATTATTACGGTTTTAAATCAATTAAGGGTTGTCCCATGGACCACCCGTCACCCGACTAAAATAATAATAAAATATTCTAAAAGGCTTAATGCCCAAAGTCGGAATTATACTCGATGTTTATGAAAAGAAATTATATAACAAAGAAAAGAAAAGAAAAAGGAAATTTAAAAATGTAAGTATATATATGTGTGTGTATGATTATATACATACATATTTCTTTCTTATAATTATTATTTAAGTATAATGTGTATTCTTAAATAATAAAGAAAAGAATACGTTTCTTAAAGAAGAAGAAACGTCGGGTTTTATAATAAACTAAAGGTTTATAAATATTGTTTTTAAAACTAATGGTTTTAAAGTAAAGGAAATGAACTAAAGGTTCATTGAGATAATAAGACTAAAGGTCTTAAGCCGGATTGTATATCCGACTAATAAAAGTTATACTCGTACTATAGGTGCGAGATAGCAAGAAAGATTACGCAAGGACGGTGTTGGAAACCGATCCCGATCAAAGGTGAATACGCCCCACTTTTACAAACTTGTTTCCAAATAAATAAACGTGTTATGTGTAAAACTTTACATGAGACTAAGTGTCTCTAAAAACATTATTAATAAGAGTAAAAGCCTAGCCTCAGGCTGTAGTATACGTTTGTCTGGATCCTTACATATATGGTAAAATGCGGTGGGCACATCGCATTACGCCTGGTCACGACCTCCAGCCACGATGGGCCGAACCAAAGTATGTTCGAGTGAGAATGACCTTGTGTATATTTATGGTACCTAAGTACGTCGGGACGCTGCGGTGTCTTACTGGGGTGACTTAGGTAGAGACTCGAGTTATAATGATATTGTTTTAACTTTGTTATTCCTAAGCCAAGATGGGCCGAGGCACGCGTAACCCTCGAGGGGTAACAAAGTAAAAGAAAATATTTTCGCGTCAGCATATTCACCAGCATTCGTTGCTGACGTATTTTTATAACATTTTGCAGGAAACCATGATTAGAGCTAAAGGACGAAGGCTCAAGAATCCGATGGCTCAGATAATTTTTGTCAGATGTTAATATAGCTAAATGGTGGTTTTGTAAACTTAAAACAAGTAAACACAAATGGAACATGTTTCCATCTTTCGTATTGTAAATATTTTACAACTTTAATCCTTATATTTTATAAAGTCTTCCGCTAACAGTCGTAACTCTGATTTATTTACAAATGTGGTACCAACTATCGAGTCACGCCCCTAGGCCCTAGATGGGGGTGTGACATCGGTTCAACTTTTGTTATCAAATTAACTTAAATTTCATTGTTAGATTATATAATGTCATTTTTTCAACATTTGACATTAATATTATGGATTATATATTTTGTTGAATTATGTCAAGTCATTTTTTCTAATATTTGGTATCAAACTTTTAAGCTCAATTAAATTGTTTTGGTTACGGTTAACCGACCTACAACCGACCCGCTTTAACCTTCAAAACCGATTAACCGAAACCGCCACAACGGATCGGTTATGGTTATGGTTATCCATTAACCGACATATCGGTTATGGTTATGGGTTTGACTCAAAACCGCTCCAAACCGACCCATGCACACCCCTACTATATATAGGATTACTCTGAAAAATAGTAAGCAAAGCAAAACTATTTGTTACAATTAAGAATAGACCTTTGCATTTTTATACATCAGGTTTTAGATTGTGTTAGTTTAGCATCCAAAGTTTTAGAGGCTGCTTGTTAAGTGTTAAGCCATTAAGTGATAAACCGGTAAGAGGTCTGAATGATTAAGATACTCTGAGCCAGTAAGTGTTGTTTGGTTGGATATCTGAATGACTGTGCAGAATAACTGTTTTACCCCTTTAAACTATTTCGAGTTGAATAAAATATCTCCCTAGTCAAAGCTCTTAATAACTTTACTGAATGACAAAACTTTCATCATAATCAACCAAAATACATCTTAAAACTAGTTCACCAAGTCACTGGCACAAATAACTTAACAATAGTTCACCAAATCTTGCGTTGCAGTTTTATTAGAGTATACTGCGATTTTCTTCCTTGTGGTTTGTTAAAATCTACGTCTTTAGTCCAATAGTTTTAAATCTGCAATTTTCGTTCATGTGGTTTCATTTCACTTGAAACTAAACCCAAACTCACTAACCCTGTTAAGTCTGGTCGTTAAACCCATCAGCGTACCCCTCATGTGATGGGTAGTTTTGTCCTTTTTTCCCCAAATACACTTCAACCCCGCACACGAAGGAGCTTTTGAATTAGGGTTGGGATTTATTTAGGGAGAAAAAGGACAAAACTGCCCATCACTTGAGGGGCACGCTCATTGGTTTAATGACCAGACTTAACATGGTTAGTGGGGTTGGGTTTAATTGCAGTGCAACAAAACCACATGAATGAAATCACAGATTTTAAACTATTGGACTAAAAACGTAGATTCTGATAAACCACATGGACGGAAACCGCAGTTTACTCATTTTATTAAAACAAATGTACAAAAGCAAAAAAGTATATCGTCTCAAGTATATTTTTGAAAATACCAGTTGAAGTTCATGTGCCGATATGCCATGATGCTTTCTTTCAAATTTAAAAGTTAATTGCTACACGCATGAAGAATAAAATACAACTCAAAGGAACTATAACTACATAAAGAATAAAGAGCCCAACAGGACAATAAAAGAGAGTTTGACATTGTATGTTGGGGAAAATGAATATGGTACTGTTATGTGTGTAAGCTTAGACGCAAAACTCATCAAAACTACGTAGTTTTGATTAAAAATACTCAAAATTTAATTTCCCCCCTAATTCCTACCATCCAAATCCATTATCTATCTCCCTCCCATCCACGGTCTCCCAAGGCTTGGATCTGAGATTTTTTAAGTTTTGTGTTCTCGTATGGACTAATGGTTAGCAATCAATCAATTTAAAATTGATTTATATCCTTCCTAATTATTTAATCATAGAATTCTCAGTTGAATATGCAATATGAACTTTTTGTTAGCAATTCAGTAAAAATTAGATTGTTCGTTCGTCACAGTTGATCATCCATTCCAATTCGTGTTTTATTAACATTTTAATATTAATAATGAGTTTTAACATCTATGGATACAACACACACAATTCACATATTTTGAAACAAATCTAATGGATGCTATTTCATATTATAGTTATGATTAACGATTGCACTAATTTTAGATCGAAACCTTGGGAGACAGTGGATGGGAGGAAGATCAGGCTGTCGAGATATAGAAGATCAATGGTAGAGATTAGGGGGACAAAAATTAAATTTTGAGTATTCACTGGAATCATTCGTAAGGTTTCATCAATAACATTTCTGCATCTAAATCAAGGTTGCTGGCAACCTCATCAACAACGTAATTGAAAATAATCCTTTCTAGAGAAAATAAAATTATGTGTGCATACCTTAATGTCGTATCCTTCTTCAAGAGAGCTTAAGAACGCGTGAACTACTTACTTTTGCAACAACTCAATTTGTCTTTAGGTACATCAACAGATAATGATGGTAAAAAAGCCTGAGCCCGACGAGTATACCCGAAACCCGAAACAAATGGGACGGGTATACCCAAAACCCGATGGGTATGGGCCAGGTATGGGATTAGGATTTAAAAGTTTTCACGGATACGGGCCGGGTATGAGATTAGATGATACTCGACCTGATTACTTGAAATTACATACTCGTTTACCCGAACTATATACCCGAATCATATACCAGAAAAATTCTTTGTATTTCATAGGTTGTGAAGTATATATATATATATATATAAAGAGTATAATGATATTATTGATTTATTGTCACGCTTAAATATATGGAGTGTATTATATTTAAATTTGTAATAATTGTTGTATGAATTATAAGGTATAAAATAATTTTAATACTAAAAACAATGTACTTGAAAGTCCCAACGGGTATACCCGATACCCGACGGGTAATTACCCGACAAATTCCCGACGGATAATGGGCTGGGTATGCGACACGATTTTACAATCGAGTATGGGCATGGGATTACCAATACCCGGCCCGTTGCCATCCCTAAGACAACACATGCTTGCCGTGAGTTATTTTCCACTTTTCTAGGTGAATTTGCCCAATTCTATGTATAAATCTGCCTTAAAAATTTAAAGCTTTAGTATCAACTCAAGAATGCATACAACTTAAAAGTCTTTTTATGGTATGACTAAATAAAGACAAAAAGATAAAGAACTCACAGTTGATATGCAACTTCTCCATAAAGGAATCACCAATTTGTGATGATTAAATAAAGGTTATCACAACAAATTATAAATCTAGATCAATGAAGACATCAAACATAAAATATGTCTCCTTTTCAGACCTAATCCTATTGAAGTCACTGTTGGGTTTCGTAGGCCTTTTTCGGTGTAGGCTCGGTTCATTATTTGAAGTCCAAAGGGCAGACGGGTGTAGGGTGGCTAAACCAAAGCCCTACCCAGTTAAGATTTCTTGTTCAGTAATTTACAAACCCTAGACTAGCCTCTATTTAAACAACGTTATGTACTTGTAATCTGTTGTCACTCAATAAAAGAAATACCTAGATGCCACCCGTGGACGTAGGTCAGTTTAGACCGAACCACGTTAATTACACGAATTTCCGTGTACGAAAAGTATGTTTAAGTTCGGAAACGTGTTCAGGGTGATGTCGGGATGCCGAAAATGGTCGGGTCGGAAAATGTCCGAACCCGATTTCATTAAAAACTTTCTGTAAACATGGCCCATCGCGATATGCTATGGGCTTGCAAGTATCTCCATCGCGTATCCCAATGGAGGTCAGGATCCCTAATATGATGACGTCATCGCGATACGTGATGATGTCTCATCATACCCCATCGAGTATTGCGATGGGTTCAAGACCCTAATTGACCCCATTTGGGCGGCGATACTCAATGAATATGTATTCGACCCATCGCGTATCGTGATGGGTCATAAAAAACTCGAAAAAAATATGTTATAAATGGTTCCTCTTCTTCTTCTTCACTCTTCTTCTTCACTCTTCTTCTTCATTCTTCTTTTCCTTCCTCCTCCGACGACCACCGTTAACCTCCAGCGGCCACCACCATCTTACAACACCATCACCTGTCATCACCACCACTGTCCACACCCGTCACCGTTCACCAATCATCACCGTTATTCACCGGAGACCACCACCTCCATCACCACAGCCACTGACTACCACCATAATCCATCATACCGGTCACCATTACCTCCACCAATCACCACCATATCCACCGCCGCACCACCACCAACACCATAAATCACCCTAATCAGTCACCGTCACCAGTCACGACCGCCTTACACTATCTGTAGGTTCCCAGCCGGATCTACACAGGAATATCTCGTAATACGAGGGTGCGGAATCCCCACGTATACGATACAAGTGTCGAGACGGTTAATACGTTGAATATAATCAAACACACAAGAATATAAGAAAATACTTGATATATTGCTAACACGTGATTCTGAGTATCACCAAAAAACCAATCGTTCAAAAACCAAAAACTTCACCAACTCAGCCGAAGTTATGAGTTTATAATACTCGACAACTTCGCCTAACACACTAGGCGAAGTTGTCATAACTTCGTTGTCCTTCAAGTTCGCCCAACATTTGGCGAACATATAACAAACAATATTCAACACAAAACAAATAATCTAAACAATTTTAGACACAAACAAACACAAGATACTGAACTACTGACATCATGCACCAACAGACTCTCCCTTGGCAGTAGCTTCATATCTCTATCTTCTTTCTTGTGTCTGGTAATCCAAAAATCTTGTACCACCCGTCTTCAAGCATGAACGCCCTGTCTTACACAGACAGAGACCACCCTCTTGTACTTCTTAGCTTCATCTTTCCACGCAGGAATGTAGAAAATCTTCTTATCATTGAGTACCTGCAAATCAGCTTGAGACAAATTAACCAAGTGCATAGGATCATACACTCTCAGAATCTCCTGTTCGTCCTCATCTTCCATAACAGCTTCAGCAGTCTTGCAGTCGACGTACCACCACTTAAGATCCTTCAGCACATCCTCGGGCATCATCTTCATCGGAACCTCTTTCAAGTAACAAATCGGCTTGTATTTCATCACCATCCAAGGTTTCCCATCAGTCCTCATGCCTCTTTCCTTGTCTTCGACTAACTTCCCTTTCTGTGGCTTCAACAATTCAAACTTTTTCTCTTTCACACTTTCCTTCCATACGATCTTTCCAACCCAATCCGCAAAGTTATCACCCCTTCTATTTATCAATCTTAACTGAGCCAAATCTTTCACCTCACACGCAGGCAAGGTGTTGAGCGATTTCAAAGCCTTCTTAAAGTACTGAACCCCATCATAACACTTAATCATAAACAATTTCAGTTGTTCATCATACAACCAACAGATAATACCTTTCTTTGACTCAGCGTAGCCCTTGATATTGTAACTCTTCTTAAACATTGTTGGAACCGTAGGCTTCTTTGTCTTGAAGAACCACTGAGCACAGCCTTCTTTCCATCTTGGCTGTTCTTCCCATTCAGACTTATCCGATACATTTTCATCTAAACTCAGCTTCACCTCATCGGCACTTGGAATATCATGCTCTACACCATCATCAACAATCTCCCCTTCTTCCAATTCACTATCAATCTCTATCTCTTTCCCAATCTTTTTAATCTCATCAATTGTTAACACATCATCGACTAACTCCTCATCATTGTTTCCCAAAACCCCATCATCAACTACAACCACCACTGTATCACCACCTGTACTGCTTGAAGGACCCGCAGTCTCCCCCTGAGATGTGGAAGTCCCAAGAGTTTGTTCAGTTCTTGGCAACTCACCACCTGCACCTTTCGATGCATTGGGATCATCGTCTCTGTCTTGCCTCTTCTTTGTTTTCAATTCATCACCCTTGCAAGTCAACTCCCCTTGAGATGCTAAGAACTCCTTAAGCTGATCAAACATCTTACCATGCTCAATAAACAGTGTAGTCTGAACCTGATTTTGTGCCACGAAACGATTAATAGTCTGAGACTGAATTATATTCACCCTTGACAGTTCAGTAACCACCCTCTCAAGAGCTGCAATCCTCTCCGAATCAGACAAATTTGAATCAAAATCAACATTCAAGGGAGAGGTAGCCTGAGCAAACCGTAGTGGGATCTCCAAGCTTGCGGGAATAACAGGTGTATGCTGAGTAGGAATTGAGGATGGCATCGATACAGACAAACCAGCAGTCGCCACCAGTGTGGACTCAGCAAACATAGCCTCCACCTCTGATGGAGTAAGGGTAGGTGGTGGCAGAGAGACAATTTCTGGGCTGGTAAACTGAAACGAGGTCGGAGGGGTACCAAAATATGATGACGTGGTCACCAAAGGAACACTTGAGGTTATTGGCAGTGTAACAGTTGAAGAAGCAGGTAACATAGTCATACCCGATAAAGAAGGTGGAGCAAAACGAACAACCCTCGAACTTTCACCAACTCTTGAACTTTCACCAACCCTTTCTTTCTTGGATCGACGTACCACTTTATATAATTCATCCTCAAAGTCCGACTCACTATCATCTAAGTCCTTCTTCCTCTTGCCATGAATTCTTTCTTTCCGGCAAGTATCTGCTGTGCTTCAACAATATCGTCAGTGGAGGAATAGGAGTTAGTTCTCTCAAAGTCCGCCACAGATGTAGTAACTATGGAAACATTTACATCAAATGCCTCTGCGACTGAGGCATGATCTTCAGCAGCTGGATCAACCCGTTCCATATCAAAGAAATCATTCCCACCAAAAACAACATCAAGATTTACTTGTTCCGCTGGAGCTGCCATAGGGTTGACAAGAGGTGCTTGTTGTACCACCGGAGGTTGATCAACAGGTGGTGGTGGTTGAACCACTGGAGGTGGTTGAGGGACATCGGCCAGTTGCGGTGCCGGATCAAGAAATTCATCACCTGGAAGAGCAACATACGCAGGATTCACCAAATAACCAAATAATGCAGTGTGCCTCGGACGGAGTTCAGGCTTGCTACGAGCACTCGACGACTTACACTGCGCAAAGATTCTTTTAGAAACACTCTCCACAAACGAAATGGGACGTCGATGTGGTAGATTGGGAGCTACATTATTGAGGATCATCTGTAAGATTCTCGGGTACATCAAAAATCTTTCCCGATCCACTGCACGTCTTTGTCGATCAATCTCATAAAAAATCATCTGACTGAAGCTGAAGGGCTTGTTGTAAGTCAAAGCAGTCATCGTCGATTGCATCGACGCACCCATACCATCAGTACTGGCCTTACGACCAGACATGCACACAATCATCACGTGCATAAGGAACCGCACTGGTCTAACAAAAACCCCTTTCGCCTCTGAGAGTCACCCAACGGGCCTGATGTTGGGTTTTAGAGAGATTATCAAAGTCTAAGTTAACCATATTTAACTAGAAAACGCAACGGAAGCTAGTGTTTTAAAACTTGTTAATGAACATACCATTATGTTAAAACTAAAAAACCCGAAGCCAAGGATCAAAATTACAAGAACAAGATGCTCACAAAATGTAAATTGTACCTTCTTCTACCTTTAGAAGAACAAGTGGGTTGTTGAAGGGGATGGTGGATGAATGACAAGCCTCCAAAGAAGAAGACCTCAAGAGTGTGATACCCCAAGCTATTTGTGACAACACCAAGTTGTTTTGCTAGGATTTATGAACACAAAACAAGCTCACAAAGCTCTCCCAAAATTTGCTGCTGCTGCCGTGAGTTTTTAGAGAGGGAGAGAGAGATTTTGAAGCTTGAAAAACACTTGAAAAGATTCAAAAGACAAGACCCAAATGCATGTGTTGTGAATGGAGGTAGATAAAGTGGTCATCACAAGAAGACAAAGCCTAGGATTGGACCAAACTCTCCACCCACATGGGGTGGACGGTTATTTTTTATTTTTTTTTATTTTTTTTTGTTTTGTTTTAACTATTTAAAACATCTCCATTCATTTTATAAAACTCATTTTTATAAAATGTACATACATTTATATAATTATTTAACTAATTAAATAATTAATTTATATAAACAAATTATCCAGATAATTTATTTAAATCCTCAAGTGTGTTTGTTTAGAAAACCAATTTCCAAACACGTAGTGTTCGGTATTCGTTTAAATGATCAAATCATTAAAAGAATACGTTTGGTGTTGTCTTGCTTGTTATTGGGTATGACCCGACTTGGATCAAACACAGTTAGCCACATTAGTATAATTATGTGTCTCGGGCATACGTAATTCCAACAATCTCCCACTTGCACGAGATACATAGAAAATTAATGCAAGTGGTGAATACCGCCTAACAACAGTTCACCACCCCTAATGTGTTTGACGAAGTGCCATTCAATAACATCATCCCTTCAAGTCCCTTACTTGATATGATTTAGGTGAATCTATCATTATATCCCTTTGTTACTAGATGTCATGTTGGATCTAAAAGACATAGGCGATCATTCTCTTTACAATTCAACTTTATCAGGCCTTAGACATCTAAACTCTCAACACATAAGAAGAACAAATTCCATCTTGACTGTATACGCCTCTCACTATCACTTTATACTCCACCCGAGCTCATCCTTATGTACCATCTTTTACGAATAGCGAAGGGGAGAGTCAAAGTGTAATACTTGGTGAAAATCAAGACCCAGTATACATCTCAGGTCTAAGGATAATATGAAATTCTCCTTTACTCAAAATTACTAATGATCAGGTCCATCGACTCCATGTAGTAATATTGAGAGCGGGTCAGTCCAATATTTGTATCCCACAAATATCTATGAACCTTGGCAGCAAACCTATGCTCCATATTCATTCCTTATGAATATCCACCAATTCTAGTTCATAATAGTCTTGCTTCATATTTGTTCCCACAAATGTGATCGACTACGGACTTTTAGAATAAGATTACTTATTCATGGATTAAACATGCAAAATTAGAATTTAACTCAAGATTCCATAATCATATAAAAGAGTTAAATTACAAAAGTCTTTTAAACATAAATACAAAATAGATCAAATCCAATTACTAGAATATCGAAGTCCTAAGCCACTCGCA
Organism: Bidens hawaiensis; assembly: GCF_021521415.1. NCBI lineage: Eukaryota > Viridiplantae > Streptophyta > Magnoliopsida > Asterales > Asteraceae > Bidens > Bidens hawaiensis. The sequence continues at coordinate 33,725 of NW_027496541.1, forward strand.
TGACGCTCATGTTTCGGTCTTTCTAGGAGCTTCGTGAATGGATCCGCAAGATTTTGATCAGTTCCAACTTTGCGAATACATATCTTTCCTTTTTCAACTTCATCCCTTATGTAGTTGAATCTCCGCTCTATGTGCCTTGTCTTTTGGTGCGAACGAGGTTCCTTGATTTGAGCAATCGCACCCTCGTTGTCACAAAAGATTTCTAGGGGGTCTTGAATGGTAGAGACCACCCCTAGATCAGTAATGAATTTCTTCAACCATGCAGCTTCCTGAGCTGCCAATGAAGCGGCGATGTATTCTGATTCTGTAGTGGATAATGCTACCACTTCCTGTTTTGAGCTCTTCCAAGAGACAGCTCCTCCATTAAGAGTGAACACATACCCAGATTGTGATCGAGAATCATCTCGATCAGTTTGAAAGCTCGCATCCGTGTAACCTTTTATAGCGAGTTCCTCCTCACCAGATCCATATATCAGAAACATATCCTTAGTTCTCCTAAGGTATTTCAATATGTTCTTAACAGCCATCCAATGACTGTTTCCTGGATTCTGTTGGTATCTGCTTGTCATGCTCAAAGCGCATGACACATCCGGTCTAGTACATATCATCGCATACATGATGGATCCTATAGCAGAAGCATATGGGATTTGTTTCATTATCTCTTGCTCACCCTTTGAGCTTGGACATTGAGCTTAACTCAATATAGTCCCTCTTTGAATAGGTACCAAACCTTTCTTGGAGTTTTCCATCTTGAACCTTTTCAAGATTTTATCAATGTATGTACTTTGGTTCAAACCTATCAAGCGCCTTGACCTATCCCTATAGATCTTTATTCCCAAAATATAGGCAGCTTCACCAAGATCCTTGATGGAAAATCTACTTCCAAGCCAAGCCTTAACGCTTTCCATGGTTGGAACGTCATTTCCAAATAGTAGAATGTCATCGACATACAATACTAAGAAGGTTATTATACTCCCACTAGCTTTCTTATACACACAAGCCTCATCAGCGTTCTTGATGAATCCAAAATTTTTGATTTCTTCATCAAAACGATGATTCCAAGTTCTAGATGCTTGTTTCAATCCATAGATTGATTTCTTTAACTTGCATACTTTATTAGGATGTTTCGGATCGACAAAACCTTCAGGCTGAACCATATAGACATCTTCCTCAAGATATCCATTTAGGAAAGCGGTCTTGACATCCATTTGCCAAATTTCATAATCATAATGTGCAGCTATGGCAAATAATATCCTAATAGACTTTAGCATTGCTACAGGCGAAAAAGTTTCTTCATAATCAACCCCTTGAGTTTGAGTGAAACCCTTAGCTACAAGTCTTGCTTTATAAGTATCCAAGTTTCCATGCATATCAGTTTTTCTTTTGAAAACCCACTTACTTCCAACAGCTTTGGAGTTGAGTGGTGGTTCAACCAATTCCCAAACTTGGTTGTCATACATGGATTGCATCTCAACGTTCATGGCTTCAAGCCATTTGTCACAATCATTCTTGGACATTGCATCACGGTATGTGGTTGGTTCATCCGAATCTACCACGTAGCAACCTTCTACAAAAAATCCATATCTTTCAGGTGGATTGCTAACTCTACCTGATCTGCGAACGTTTTGTGTGTTTTGATCAACCACTTGATCACTTTCAACAACCTCTTGTTGAGTGCTAGTATCAACCAATTCTGTATCATCTTGTGGTTCTTGATCCTCATCAAATTTCATTGTTCTATTATTAGTTCCTTCCTTAAGGAACTTAGTTTCCAAGAACTTACCCTTTCGAGCAATAATAACCTTTTGCTCACTAGGGTCGTAAAAGTAATATCCTAAATCATCTTTAGGATAACCTATAAAGATACACTTAGTGGATCGGACTTCTAATTTGTTTGGGGTGTATTGCTTTACATAAGCTTCACAACCCCAAACTTTTAAGAATGATAGCGATGGAACCCTTCCATGCCATATTTCAAAAGGTGTCTTCTCCACTTTCTTGGTTGGAGCCATATTCAATATGCGAACAGCGGAAAGTAAAGCATAGCCCCAAAATGATAGAGGTAAAGTGCTTCTAGCCATCATCGATCGAACCATATCTAATAGGGTACGATTTCTCCTTTCAGACACACCATTATGTTGTGGTGTTCCAGGTGGAGTAAGTTGTGAAATAATTCCACAACTCTTAAGATGATCTTGAAAAACACCACTTAGGTATTCACCTCCTCTATCACTACGAAGTACTTTGATTGTGGTCTTGAGTTGTCTTTCTACTTCAGTTTTGAAGTCTTTGAACATTTCAAAAGCTTCATCTTTGTGTTTCATTAAGTACACATAACCATATCGACTATAATCGTCAATAAAGGTAATGAAGTATCTTTCACCATTCCTAGTCATTGGTCTAAAAGGACCACATACATCCGAATGTATGATACCCAATAATTCTTTTGACCTTTCAAAAGTTTTATTAAAGGGTTGCTTTGTCATTTTGCCTTGTAAACAAGATTCACATACATCAAATGAATCATACTCATTTGTTTCTAGAATACCATTCTTGCGAAGAGTTTGCATGCGATTCTTGCTTATATGTCCAAGGCGACAATGCCAAAGATAGGAATCACCCAAGTCCTTCTTGAGTTTCTTGGTGTTGACATTGTACATTGAACTACTATGTGACGCACCAATTTGATCTATTTCATATATACCATTCATGGGTATAGCTTTAAAATAAAATATGCCATTCATCAAAACATGAATATCATAATCTATAAATTTAAGATCAAAGCCACATTGTTTTAAAAGGGACACGGAAATAATGTTTCTTCTTAACTTAGGAGCATACAAAACATTCTTCAAAATTACTTCCAAACCACTTGGAAGCTTTAACATGTAGTCTCCTTGGGCTTGGACTTCAACTCTTGCTCCATTGCCCATAAAGAGACTAATGTCCCCTTTGTTGAGTTGTTTACTTCTTTTGAACCCCTGCAACAAATTGCAAATGTGAGTTCCACATCCGGTATCAAGTACCCATGTATTTGAAGAAATAACATTTAGTTCAATATGTATAGTAAAGATAATACCTGAGGTATGCCCCGCATCCCTCTTATCTTTTAACGCTTTGAGATAGGTCGGACAATTCCTTTTCCAATGACCTATCTCTCCACACTCAAAGCATGGATCTTGCGCCGCAACCTTTTGCTTCTTTTCCTTCGGTTTGGTGGGCGTGATGGCTTTCCTCTTTCCCTTTCCTCGGACGTGGCCCTTGCCCTTAGCAACACTTGCTTTGGGGTTGGAGTTATGTCCCCTTTTTCCTTCATCGATTGTTAGAACGGGTAAAGCCTTTTTACCCATTCCCGCTTCGGCCGTTCTTAGCATTGCGTGAAGCTCACCAATGCTTTTGTCCCACCCATTCATGTTATAATTCATGACAAAGGTTTCAAACCTTTTGGTCAAAGAGTTGAGGATCAAATCCGTAGCCAACTCATTAGACACGGGACAATTCAACCTACGAAGCTTTTCGATGTAGCTTTTCATCTTTAGGACATAAGATGAGACGGTTTGGGTTTCCTCCATACGACATGCATGAAACGCTCGAACCGTTTCGAAACGTTCCGCTCTAGCTTGTTGAAGGAACATTTCCTTCAATTGAGTTATCATGTCGTATGCCCCATGATGCTCGAAATCCTTTTGGATTTCGGGAATCATAGTCCCTAACATGAGGCAAGAGGCTTGCACCGAATCTTTGGTGTACTTGACCCAATCGTTATAAGCCTCCTCATTTTCCACGTCAGGCTCGTCGGGAATGGGATCGTCTAAGACATATGATATCTCTTCTTGCTTGAGAACTATTCTCAAGTTGCGATACCAATCCATAAAGTTATTATGGTTTAGACGATCCTTTTCAAGGATGGTTCTTAAGGATAGGTTACGGGTGTTATGGGTAGAGGTGTTAGCATTGTTAGCGGCCATCTACAAAATTTAACAAAGTTTTATTTTAGTATTATAAACAATTTAATTATTAATACCCTTTTATTCCAGATTTTAAAATAATAATTAAATTCTAGAATCCAACGATAAATCAAATTTCGGTTAGGTGACCTTTATCCTGTTATTTGATTTAACAAGGTAGTCAACCTTGACAATTGCAACCCTTTGCAACTTCTAGAGGTATGGGACCATTCGAAATCCTTATTTCGTGTTGGCATGTTTATCCCATCAACACCATTGGATCTCATGCTTAGGTGACCTTTATCACATGGTTTCCAATTCAAGTCGTCCTACTTGTATAAACATGTAAGATTAACATACAAGTGGTTAGGTGACCTTTATCCCACAAATATGTTAATATTACCCTAAGTATATTAGTTTGCTCAAAATGGTTAGGTGACCTTTATCCCATTAAAAGTTCCCTAATACGTTAAGTGTCATACAAAAGGATGGTGTTAGACTTGTTTCCTTGGTAATATGAAAAAGGGATTTTTAAATTTTCAAATATTCTAGTTGAAAAACATTATGCCATATCCTAACATGCATTTAGTAATATGGCGATTTTGAAAACCAATTTTCAAGGTTCTAGTTATAATAAAACCAATTTTATTATATGTGAGAGATCGCTTAGTTTTAATAAACCCATTTAATTAAACTAATTGACGCGATATTACCAAATATATATTAGAACCCGTTTTATGCTTGTTGTCGTTCCTATGTGACGGTTTGGATATCCTAATATCTATCAACCACACATTACATTAAGTAAAACAAACAACCAAGCATACACATGCAAAATATAGTCATAACCGAAAACCACTAAATTTGACCATACTTGTTAGCCGAAACAAGTGTAGGTCATAAGTCACACCTAAGGGACAAAACATGACACAAGGATGGAATGTTGACTCCCACTTGACCTTGCATCCAAATGCTTCAAGTATCCTCTCCAAGTTGTTGTGTTCTTTTGGGCTTGTTAATGGGCTCCAAACTTCCAAAAGTCTTCTTGGACCCAAGAGTGAAATTTATGGGCCTAATGGGCTTGAATCCCATGATGGGCCGGTGAGGCCCAACAAGCCCAAAATTTCGGCCCAACCAATTTCACCAAATCTTGCATCTTCTAATTTTTACAAAATGTATCCTAATACATATTTTTCTAAAAAAAAAGAAAATGCAACTAATCTACTTATTACATACCAACTTATGAATAAATAAATTACACAAGCCTAAGATTATGAATTATTACAACCATATTGAATAATAAACATAATCAAAATACACATAACAACAATCAACACATCCAAGGTCTAGGTTTCGGTTATGACACATCCAAACATACCAAATGTTCTAAGCATGCAACCTAAGCAACCAATGCCCAAATTTCACCAAAAAAAACGGCCCCCCCCCCATGAGGCTACGGCCACCCCCCCCAAAATTTTTACAATTTTGATATTTCATCATCCAAATGTTAAATGGTTTCCTAAGATCTTTCCATGCATGTCAAGATCTTACAAAACCATGAGGGGTAAAATCCACCAAATTTTCGGACCTCCCTTTTCACCCATGAAAAATCCGAAATGTATGAACACAAAAGAAGCATAAGTCCTTGTAACCGGCTCTTGATGCCATTGTTGGGTTTTAGAGAGATTATCAAAGTCTAAGTTAACCATATTTAACTAGAAAACGCAACGGAAGCTAGTGTTTTAAAACTTGTTAATGAACATACCATTATGTTAAAACTAAAAAACCCGAAGCCAAGGATCAAAATTACAAGAACAAGATGCTCACAAAATGTAAATTGTACCTTCTTCTACCTTTAGAAGAACAAGTGGGTTGTTGAAGGGGATGGTGGATGAATGACAAGCCTCCAAAAAAGAAGACCTCAAGAGTGTGATACCCCAAGCTATTTGTGACAACACCAAGTTGTTTTGCTAGGATTTATGAACACAAAACAAGCTCACAAAGCTCTCCCAAAATTTGCTGCTGCTGCCGTGAGTTTTTAGAGAGGGAGAGAGAGATTTTGAAGCTTGAAAAACACTTGAAAAGATTCAAAAGACAAGACCCAAATGCATGTGTTGTGAATGGAGGTAGATAAAGTGGTCATCACAAGAAGACAAAGCCTAGGATTGGACCAAACTCTCCACCCACATGGGGTGGACGGTTATTTTTTTTTTTTTTTATTTTTTTTTTGTTTTGTTTTAACTATTTAAAACATCTCCATTCATTTTATAAAACTCATTTTTATAAAATGTACATACATTTATATAATTATTTAACTAATTAAATAATTAATTTATATAAACAAATTATCCAGATAATTTATTTAAATCCTCAAGTGTGTTTGTTTAGAAAACCAATTTCCAAACACGTAGTGTTCGGTATTCGTTTAAATGATCAAATCATTAAAAGAATACGTTTGGTGTTGTCTTGCTTGTTATTGGGTATGACCCGACTTGGATCAAACACAGTTAGCCACATTAGTATAATTATGTGTCTCGGGCATACGTAATTCCAATACCTGAATACCCCATACGCAGAAACGCACCATCACTGAACGTAGCTGGATAGTCAGTGGGGTCATTGGTAGTTTCAACCCCAAGCTGTAAAGCTACCCTTATTTGATCTGCCGAGAACTGTATCACCTGTTCATTTATAGTAGCTCGCATCACCGGTGGTTCGACCCGACAATCATACTCAACCGTGTTCCAGAAATCTTCAATGTTCGGTAGTGAGATCGGAAGAGTAGTAGTAATAGCATGAAAGATGCGTGAGCGTATGAGAAACGAAATGTTCTCACGGTAATCATTAATTCCTTGAGCATCCGGATCTAAGGTGATATACATGTTGTGACCCGAAAAGAACTGTCTGTTATTATCTCCACCTTCATCACCACCAGCGCCACTAGCACCTGCCACAACAGCCATATCTACAAAACAAACGAGCCAAGTCAGATTTTCGCATTAACAGGTCATAACTTCGCCGTTTACCAGTAGCGAAGTTATGTTGTAACTGAGTATGAAGTTATTTTAAAATTATTTTATTATGTGTAGGACGACCACGACCTAAATGCTATACGGTCATCGCCACAGTCACAGTTTGACATATCTAACTTGAATGTTTAATTTTGAAGATATGTCTGATAACGCCGTCGGGTGCAAGAGGTAGAGGCCTAAGGGCGCGGGCCGCTGTGGCCCCGTTGCGGTTCCTCGGGGAGAGCCTAAGCAGCACCGCCCTATTCAGCAGAGGATGCATCGTGTCATACAGTATGATGGTCAGGAGTTACCGTTTACTCCTAACATCAGGTGCACAGATTCAACATCCTGTATGAGGAGTATACCAGGCTTACACGTATTTGAGGTATGCAGCTCCTTAGACATAGGACTTTCGATTGGTTATTATTGGGTACCTTGGGGGTGGAGGCCAGGTTACAGGATATGATATCATCTCGGTGGCTACGAGTGCTCGAGTGTGACTCGATATCATATTTCGAGCTCACACCCAAGTTCTACTAGACTTTTTGATTCACGCTCACCGGGTTCGCCGGGCTGCATGCCATGTCGTTCTCACTCGGACGACACGTGTATGAGATGTCAGTCCCGAATTTCGCTATGGCTATGAGATTTTATACGCGGGAGGAGGTTCAGACTCTTGCGATTTTGCAAAGTTTTCGTGGGTATACTATGCAGTCACAGCAGGTACGAGAGTTTTGGTTGGCTGAGGCTCAGTTAGCTCAATTTTGGGGGCAGTTCGCGGACGGGGCCCACTCAAGCTCTGTAGTGGCGTCTTCTATTCGGGACCCCGTCCATCGGTACTTGCATCGATCTGTTGTGCCTCCTGTCCATCATCACTGGCAGGGGGACCAACATTACGATGCTGCTCCTCACTTCGTTTTGTAGAGGTCGTTGCTTATAGGGGCGACAACCCAGTTTACCTTGGGGCCGTATATCACGAGGATTGCACAGAGTTTGGGGGTCTTTGAGAGATATTCAGTCGCATTCTTCACCCCTGGACCGGCTACAAGGACATTTGGGTTGGATGACGCTCGGAGGGCCGGGATTTGTGAGCTACATGATCCACCAAAGCTCATCCCAGTCAGAGAGGGACCACAGGTACCACCACCTACAGGATCAGATGCTGCCGCATCACTACAGAGGGGGATTCTTACTCATCGGCAACACATCCCGATCCCCCGCATGTTGCAGCCACAACAACATTATGAGCTCCGTCAGCCACCACTGCAGCAGCAGCTAGCCACACTGAGCATGATATATCAGCAACAACGGGAGATGTTGGGGGAGGCTCGGGCCGAGAGGGAGGAGGCTCGAGCTCATAGGCAGGAGACGCGGGCCCACCTAGCCCGCCATGATGATTATTTTAGATTATTGTTTTTTGCTTCGCAAGTACCGCTCCCACCTTCACTGATCATTACATTGGAGCAGCCTGTGGTCCCACAGGATGATGCAGAGGACTCACCGCTAGCACAGTAGATTTTGGTTACCCCTTTTTGCTTTATTTTGTTTTTATTCTCATGGTCTGTATAATATTATGATTATATTGGGAATATTGTATGAGGTAACTGGTTGGGTTATATGTGTATATATATCTTTTGCTTTGGATGTGAGTTGATTTATTTGTATATTATGTTGTAACCGAACTTTGTGGGTGTAGTTCACTATAAACCCTCACAAGACCCCACTCGTCCTCCCGGGCTACTGGGAGGTTTAAAGGGCTTGTTGCATACGCTAAATGCAATCGAGATTCCTCTGAAAGTGAGTTAGCTCTTTTAATGTTTTTAACTTGTATAACAAAAAAATATTATGAAACGACTTAATTCGGCTCGGTAATTGTTTTAATAAATTAAGATAAATAATTTCTATAACTCTTTAAAGACCTATGTCTTACACTTGTGAGAAGCTTGCTTCTACATGTCTCGAGATTTTGCAGGATTGGTTGTCAGCTTTGGTATCTGGGGTGAGACGAGTGTGCACGAGTTTTTACGAGAGTTCGCGAGCCGATTGTTCCAAGCTATTGTCGAGGACATCAGGTGATTTCAGTTTCATAATCTATTTTGTTTTTATTAGTTTAAATGTTAAAAGTGTAATTGTATAATTGCTAGTAGAACCATCACATTAGATCACCGAGTTTTAAATTGTTAAAAAAGTCAATTTCAACCTCGTCCCTCAAATGTTCATTAATTGTTTAAAAATTTTAACATTGAGGACAATGAAAACCTCAAGTGTGGGGATGGGGGAAATTTGATAATTTTAGCCTGATAGTACCTTGAAAAGTGTTCGGAAACCAAAGTTGTTAACTGTTAATTATTATCATTAATACCAAGTTATAGGTTTCTGGTCATGGTTGGTTTTTCAGCTTCTCAATAGTCTTACTCAAAAATGTTTTCATAACAAGAAGTTGAAGATAGGGTCATTTAGGCGGGGATAACGAGTCATGGGGACATGTACACATATTTATGTCGGTAGCCTAATTCCTCCGGTACGTGTGTAAGATTTGCCTTATATATATAATACACATATAATATATAGTATACACACATGTCATTTGAGTGTCATTATATAGATTAACCAGTATGCCCATAATATCTATAACTTGGTTGTCTCATGCATTTCGAGATCTTAGCTTGGCATGAATGCAAAAGTGATAGAGGCAATTAGGTTAAGCCTCGTCTAGATGAGTGAGAGTGTGGGTATTGGAGGTTGGGCCTCATATGTTATATAAATGAGCGTGGATAATGTGAGGGGTGGGGATTGGTTCCCTTAGAAAACATTGTCGGACCTATTTTTTCATTTAATAAAACCCGATGTTATATTGCGAGACGATCCAGCTTAATAGGTTTCTTTGTAATTGTTTTAGTATTTATCAATAGGATGTATTAAGCATTACGTTTATTATGCTTAAATTTTTTTTTAAGTTGCAATGTTCAAGTATTATCAGTTTAGTAAAAAAAAAGTTTAGTGATGAAATTAGTTGTTTATGTTATGTCATTGTTTATTTAGTTGTTTTGTAATAAGACGGATCGGATCGTTTGAGCTACTTGAAAAATCCCCTTCCATAACCTTACACTTAGCCCCGTTATAACCCGTGTTAAGCCCTCTTGATTTGCATTCGTGTCAAAGCATCTTTGTGGGTGGAGATTTGACTGGCTTCCAAGCTTATTACTTTGTGTTCATACTTGGTTTAGAGGGCAGAGAGATACTAGTACATTTTTTTGCTAGTCCAGAAATTAAACCGAGAGGAGAGATATTATATTATGAGGGGTATGAGCATGTGTGCCTTAACCGGAAACAAAGTACACTCGTCTAGGCGGCTCTATTGTTTTTATTATATCATTTAACCTTATTTGTGGGATGTCAATCTAGAAAGTGTCAGTCTAGGAAACTGGGTATGACCTTAGACCTTCATATGTGTCTGTTGTATTTCAGGTCATATACGTTAAAGCAGCTAATTTGGACCTGTTGTGGCACGGGATGAAGAACAGGGACGTCCAGCACGCAAAACGAGAAGACAAAATATTTCTGCTGGCGACATGGCCCATCGCGATACGCAATGGGCAGGATTGAAGACCCATCGCGTATCGCTATGGGTATTAAATGAAGTTTGACCAACGCGATGGACCACACAAAAAACCATCGCGTATTGCGATGGGTAGTGCAGACGGGGTGTTAGGGTTTTATATCAATTTCCTCATACCTCGACCCCATCTTCTAACACTTCGAACCAGCCGATTTCCATAGCTCAAGTAGGCCGATTCCACCATACTGGATCATACCGAGACCACCTACAAGCTCTATATCATCCACAGTGAAGATCTCACGATGTCGATACGCAACTAAACTCATAGAATCTCCCCCGGGAATGTAAAGTTTGTAACGAATTCAGTTTTCTCTTGTAATTAAGAACGTTTATGTATAATTGTTTATGGTTAATCTATGATTATTGGTATTTAGTATTTCTGTGTGTTCAATTGGTTTAGGTTTAGGTTTACGTTTATCTGAACGATTAGTTACCAGTTGCTATAATAATTGATCATAGGGTTGTTTGATTAGGTTGAATACGATAAAGCATATAATTTTCCTTAACTGAGTCACACTGGCAGGTACTGTTTGATAACCAGTGGCGTGTGTAAAGTGATTATTGATACCTAAGGTTTTGTCTAGTTGATAAGTCTGTAGTTAACCGTTAATGATTAATTTTTTAGGTTGCATGAGATTATTGTAAGTTACTTACTTGAAGTCCCGGGCGCAATTTGCTTTTACTATTTGATTGAAATTTGTTTGCTTGTTTGTTTGCTTAATACTAAACCAAAACTAATTGCTTGTGTGATCAGCACTAAAACTTGCTACTTCAGAATATTGAACTTGTTTACATGATTTGCATTGACCACATACTCCTGGTGGATACGATACCTTACTTATCCTAGCTACTTAGGTTTATTAGGTTTTTGCATGACTCAAATGACGGTCATTAGTAACATTGGCTCATTTCATTCAAATGAATAGACATGAAACCAACAGCTCATTATGGGTTAAAAATTATTTCATCCTGCTATATGGTCTTTGAAATGGGTGTTCATACTTATCTTACACGTATGCGTTTTTTGCAACCTGTCTCATTAATTTGCCAACTTATTGTTTGGCAATGAAGGCTGTAATTAGTTTTCTTTCGACATACCTATAAAGGTATGCTATTTAACAATGGTGATCAAACTATTTGTGGTTATTTTATTTTTGGCTTATAAGGCCTTTTGTTTTACTGTGAGAAGGAATTTAAACCGTTAAGTTTGTATGTGAAGACCATGGCGAAAACAAGAACCCAAAGTTCATGTAAGGATCCTATAACTATATTACAAATGCCAAAATAATTATATATCAAATTTATATACATACTACTATTTAACAGAAAAGATCCTTTTTTCACAAATTGTCAAATATTAAAGCATACAAGTATTGTTTATTTTATAATTTGTAATAAAAGTAAATATATAAAACAATGTTTGGATGTATTATTTTATGTTTAAAGTCAAATTGATGTCCCTCAAGTAAAACCAATTAAAAAGAACCAAATTTCAAATTCAGTTTTTTGGTCTGGTTTAAATCTCAACTGATTTGGTAATTCGATTTTAAACCGAAACAGAATAGGGGAATACATTGCCATGCCATTGCCGATCTGGCTTGGCTTTTGGGCTCACTCATTAGGCTTGCTTATCTGGTTGTTTGGCTCGTATAAATTAAAGCCGAGTTTATAATATATAAGTTATAACTCTACGGTATAATTTAGTTTTTAGTCTATATGAATAATAAATTTTATGGTTTTATAATTTAGTTTTTAGTCTATATGAATAATAAATTTTATATACATAGACGTGTGATAATAAAATAATATTTTTTTGAAGAATAAGAAGCTAACTTGATGAGAGTCAGTTTGAGCTTTATACAAGCCGGGCTAGATCTCAACATTTAAGCTTAAGCCCATGTAAGCTCCGATCGCTGGCTCATTTAAAGTAAAGCACAAACTTTAATTTTTGACATTACTGGTTAAACGCTTAAGTTTAATCATTGCCAACACCACACATTTCTTCAGTTTTCTTTTATATGGCATATAACAATAATATTATGTTTTTAAATGAATCAAACTATTATACATCAATTACATTTATGTGAATTAGCAACCTTATTTGAATATTATTGATCCATTGTAGCAAAACAAGAAGTTTCCAAGGGAGCATTTAAGAGCATGTATGGGCGAAAGATAACTCATGACAGGTCCCCCATTTCCATATGTAACATTTTAAACTCGTCTGGAAAATCCCCAAATTGATGTTAGGTCGTTTTGATTTTTCTTTGTACATATTTGTGTCGTCCAGCAGACTTTATCTATAGTATCCCAAATGTTAAATTAAAAAAAAATTTGGGTGTTGCAGTTTTTGCACGTCTTTGTCCATATTATGAGTTTGATACATATTTATTGGATATGATTTATGCTATTTGGGTTATTGGTTTACGTATACCATGTTTTAACTTGTTGGGGGCCGCCGCATCGCGCGAGTGTATATATATATATATATGAACTAGAAATGTTTGATTTCTATGTTAGACGAATATATTTTATAATCATTTTTATAAAATATCCAAAGAACAAATACGAAATGGTTCTTCGAGCGTTTAGGTTTCCTATAAGCCCACATACACACATATGAGGGTGTAATGTTACACAATAAGTGCAGGCGCTTTTGTTTCTTAATGCCTTGATAATTAAACATCAGAATGCACTAAACTAAATAGCTCATTGAAGAAACACAGAACCTAACCCCTTACGGACTTAGATCCAAGGAGTCCACAGGAAATGGGTCAAGTATAAACCGACTAACGATATGGGCACAATCTCCAGAAGTCCAATGATGAAACCTTCAAAACAAGCACTGTGAGCTCGTTACGGGAAGGACAAGAGGGGGGTCTTCCCGTAACCACCCTCTGACGTGAAAAAAAGTACAATTTCCGGCGAAGATAAAGTACTTAAGTATTGAGAGTAGAGAGTGAAGAGTGAATGTGTTACCTCATGGAGATTGGGGGGGGGGGTATTTATAGCCGAAGGATGTGGCAATATTATTTGCCCATCTGTCCCATTCTAGAATATGACCTCGTAACCGCCTAGACACGTGTCCTCATGTAATAGGTTGAGCTATTCGTCCCATGTGCATGGTTGTAACAACTTGGACACGTGTCCGTATATGATAGGACGAGATAAACATGGCCATGTGTATGGCTGTAACAACCTGGGTAGGTGTCCGTCCTCTATTGGTTGAAGGGTCACGTGTTTCCCATTAGAGGATCTTAGTAAATCTTCTAGAATGAGGTTGGTTAATCACAACTGTCCTATGACGTTGTCGTCTTGTCATCCATGCGGCTGTAAACGGTACCCTGCGGATGACTTCTGAGGGAGTCTAGATCCTCCCACACATAGTCTCTAGGATAGATAAATATTCTTCCTTTGCTTGAGTTATGCGGGTGGTTTATGAGGGGATCTCCTCTTACCCGCGGGTGGTACTTAAGGGTGTTTAGGTCTTTTTAGTACCCTACCTCTATATGTCCCTCCAGTCCATTGTTTCCTCCGCGTGAAGCTTTTATGGGGGTGAAATTTTAGACTTAAGATATTATTGGGAATTTTTTGAATTTCCAAGTTGCTGTAGAGATATTTTCAGTTGGTGTGAATAACGATGAAAAAGTATGAAAGGACATTCTGTCGGCTGTCATACAGTTGACGTGACGTCAATGTCGGCTGTAGCTGTACCCGACTGTTCATTTTTTTTTCGCTTTTTAGGTTTTCCCGCGTGATGTGGTGCTATTTCGTTGGACCACCCATTTCTCTCTCCACTGTTTCCGTCTCATCGCATTTATTGCGATAAGTATAAATACAAACAGTTAACCTCTGTTTGAAACTTTATTGCCTTTGATTTCTCATTGTTTTCTCAATTTCTTTCTCAAAATTTCGATCAATAACTTTTATCTTTCCAAATTGCTCGGTGTTTCCCTTTATCCATTCTGATAATGGCCGGTAAAAAGAAGTCATCTTCTCCGAATATTGATATTGTCGAGGTTAATTGGAGGGAAACTGACTTTAACAAGGTAGTTACTGCTTATGGAATTCCAACGGAGTGGGAACCGGAATTTTCTGTTGCCAGTAGACCCCCGACCAAGAAGATGGCCGTTTATGCCGAGTCTTTTTCATATGGAAGTCTTCTGTTTCCGATAACCAAGTTCTCGGGAAACTTACTTATGGGTTACGGGATTCATCTCTCCCAGATCCATCTCTCCCAGATCCATCCTTTTGGGCTCATGCGGATTCGCCATTTCAAATTTGTGTGTAGGGCGTACGGGATGGCGCCTAAGATTGACCGATTTCGGTCTTTTATTGAATGCATAACCACGGCGGTTGGTTTAATTGTTCCTCTATTGACATGAGGATTCTTGGCACTGAACCTCCTCGTACCGAGTACGAGTGGAGGACAAGGTTCATTTGGATTCATGAGGACGTAATGCCTATCAACATGGTCCGCAGTCCGATGAACGAGAAGGCTACAAAACTTCTTGTTGCCCCGCATGAAGGACAGGAATGGTTTCAAACTTTGATGAAGATGCCTACTCCAATACGGGCCATTCATGAGGAGGCCTTGGTGTGGGCGGGTGTAAGCCGTCTGTGGCCGTACCCAGAATTGGAACCGTTCTTCCAAAATGTTGCCGAGAGTAAGTTTTCTCTCAGCTACTTGAAATATTTTGTTTGAAACCAGTTGTTTGATTTGCATTGTAATTATTTTAGGTGAAGGATCGATGCTTCACGCTCTATTTGACGACATGGGTTATCCTCAAAAGCGCATCCGTGACGCGAAGGATTTGCCCATTCTGGATAAGACTCGGGATCACTTTCTTTTCCCTACCAAGGTGTGTGCCGAACCAGTGGTTTCTGAAGCCATTTTCAAATAAGTGCGTATCGTCTGAACCCTCGTCCTTTTAATGCATTAACCTCCGACAGGAGTATTTTAATTTTGTTCTTGAGTGACGAGTCTTCATCTTGCGAGGAGTATGATTCTAATGATGCATCTGAAACTTCATTTGTTATGCGTGCATTAGTATAGTTGGAACATAAGAGGTAACTGCGAGCTTCTAAGGTAAATGAAGCGGGTTCCAGTCACGCAGATACTGAGGAAGGGCCGCAGAAAAAGAAACGCCGGACCCAAGTTCCTACGAGGCACAAGTTTCGCCTATAGGACCGGGTGATGGAAATGATGAGAGTGGCTGCGTGTAAGATACTAACTCTTGGTTATTAGTTATGTTATACATGACTTTGTTTAACTGTTTGCTTATGTCTTGTAGAAACTGGTGACGTGCCTCATCAAGATGTGACAACGGAGAAGCCTCCATCTCCGCCACCATCAAAAGAGAAGTCGCCATCTCCCCCGCCAACAATCGAGGAGCGACCATCTACTCCTCCAACGATCGTTATATCCGATGACGCGTCTGGTTTTAAAGGTAAAGAACCTGTCAACGACGTTGAGGATCCATTAACACAAGATGCCCCGCATCAATCTCCTCCTCAAGATACAATTCCTTCACCACCATGTCTAACAGGTGGTGGAAAGGTTTCTCACTCTCATCAGACTGCTTCGGATTTCTATGGGATGAGGAATCTTGAGAAGGATGATCGCTTGTTTGTCCCATGCTGGATAATTGCACAAGGGTCCCATTTTGTTGATCCGGACACTTGTGCTGAATTTTTCAGCCGCGGGGTACCACCTGCTAAGCGTGCCTTTCAGCATGGATGCCCTCGCAATGACCTTGCTCAAGACTTCAATGTTGTTCTAGCCAACACTGTGGCCAGCGCATAGGAAATTATGCGAGAATGGCGGTCAATGGGAGAGAAGTGGGGGGGGGGGAGATGTCCCGGGCCTATGAAGAGTCAAAGAAGGCTGCGAAGGAGCATCGTCTGAAAGCCAACACTGCTGAGTGAAAGCATAAGGATGTTGGGATCGCCCTCCAGGCGGATAAGGATAAACGTGCTGCTACTGCCCGCCACTAGGAAGAGGCATGTAAAAAGCAGTTGGTCGTCCTTAAGACTGCCCGGGACGAGGCCCAACGGAAAGGGGAGGACTTGGCTAAGGCTCTTGAAGCCAATGCTGCTCTGGAGTCACAAATTACCAAGCAAGGTCACAATATCCAAGCTTTCGAGGAGGAAACTAAGCTTAGGAAGGAGAAGGAAGACTTGTTGAATCAACGGGCAGCGGACATAACGTCCGGATATGATGCCCTGTTTAAGGCTCATGAGGAGTCGGAAGCTCGTGTGGCCGAACTTCAAGAAAAGGCCAAGCGATCAGAGGAAAATTGTCAATGGCTATTAGAGGAGGGACTTGGTTTGGTAAGTTTGTTTTCTCTTTGTTCGTCCGTTTCTTTTACTTTGGCCATCCCGGTGATTGTTACTTGTCTTTTTTATTGCCAAGTCATCAATCATATCAAGGAGGGGCCATAACTGACTGATAGTCTTGCTACGTTGCTTACTACTTCAAGCCAAGTTGGTCGCTTAGTTGGCTTTGAAGAAGGTCTTGAGTACGCAAAGGCTAATCGCCCAGTGGAGGAGCACCCGCTACATGGACTTAACGTTGCGAGAGAATACAACCAACGGATGCAGGAATATGACGATCTGTCATTTCCTATCCAGACCGTGATTCTCGAGTGTGCTGCGGCGGCGTATGGCGTTCCTCGCTTGAAAGAATATCTACAAGAAACATCTAAAGAAACGCCATCCACTCCACCAACTTTGCCCAAGCCAGATACTCCAATTTCTAAGACTCAGGGCCTAGAAACTACACCTAGTCAAGCTCTATAGAATAGTTAGGAAATAATGTTGTACTTTTAATAGATGTATCCTCTAAAATCCGTTTTTGACTTATAAATATAAGAAGCTTTCATCTTTTATACTTTGTCTTTTATGCACAATATAAGTGTTAGATTATAGGATCTTCTTAATCGTCAATAAAGGATTATAACTTCTGGTACGTAGGCCAGGAAATGTTGTTTAAGGACATGGAGGTCCCTTCTGGTATGCAGGCCAAGAAATGTTGTTTAAGTACACGCGGGTCCCTCTGGCACGCAGGCCAGAAAATGTTCTTTAAGGACGCGCTGGTCCCTTTTGGCATGCAGGCCAGTAAATGTTGTTTAAGGACACGCGGGTCCCTTCTAGCACACATGCCAGGAAATGTTATTTAAGGACACACTGGTCCCTTTGTAATATTTACAAAAATTATTTACTTGAGATATTTTTAAGGATTTTTGAATCTTGCAAGTGGAGATGAAGATATTTTATCATTATGTGGATAAGCGTGGAAAAAGAGGTGACGGGACAGTTGAAATGACGTGGGTGCCAGCTATCGCCTGTCTTTCAAGTAAAACCAATTAAAAAGAACCAAATTTCAAATTCAGTTTTTGTTCAGGTATAAATCGCAAATGAATTGGTAATTCGGTTTTAAACTGAAACTGAATAGGGGAACACATTGCCATGCCATTTCCGATCCGGCTTGGCTTTTGGGCTCACTCATTAGGCTTGCTTATCTGGTTGTTTGACTCGTATAAATTAAAGCCCATTTTATAATATATAATTTATAACTCTACGGTATAATTTAGTTTTTAGTCTATATAAATAATAAATTTATGGTTTTATAATTTAGTTTTTAGTCTATATGAATAATAAATTTTATATATATAGATGTGTGAAAATAAAAGAATATTTTTTTGAAGAATAAGAAGCTAACTTGATGAGAGTCAGTTTGAGCTTTATACGAGCCAGGATAGATCTCGACATTTAAGCTTAAGCCCATGTAAGTTCTGCTCGCTGGCTCATTTAAAAGTAAAGCACAAACTTTAATTTTTGACATTACTGGTTAAACGCTTAAGTTTAATCATTGCCAACACCACACATTTCTTCAGTTTTCTTTTCTATGGCATATAACAATAATATTTTGTTTTTAAATGAATCAAACTGTTATACATCAATTATATTTATGTGAATTAGCAACCTTATTTGAATATTATTGATCCATTGTAGCAAAACAAGAAGTTTCCAAGAGAGCATTTAAGAGCATGTATGGGCGAAAGATAACTCATGACAGGTCCCCCATTCCCATATGTAACATTTTAAACTCGTCTGGAAAATCCCCAAATTGATGTTTGGTCGTTTTGATTTTTCTTTGTACATATTTGTGTCGTCTAGCAAACTTTATCTATTGTAACCTAAATGTTAAATTAAAAAAAAATTTGGGTGCTGCAGTTTTTGCACGTCTTTGTCCATATTATGAGTTTGGATACGTATTTATTGGATATGATTTATGCTATTTGGGTTATTGGTTTACGAATACCGTGTTTTAACTTGTTGGGGGCCGCCGCATCGCGCGAGTGTATATATATATATGTGTGTGTGTGTATGTATATATATAAATGTACTAGAATGCTTGATTTCTCTGTTAGGAGAATATATTTTATAATCATTTTTATAAAATATCCAAAAAAAAATACAAAATGGTTCTCCGAGCGTTTAGGTTTCCTATAAGCCAACATACACACAAATATGAGGGCGTAATATTACACACTAAGTGTTGGCGCTTTTGTTTCTTCAATGCGTTGATAATTAAACATCAAAATGCACTAAAATAAATAACTTATTGAAGAAACACATAACCTAACCCCTTACGGGCTTAGATCCAATGAGTCAGCAGGAAACGGGTCAAGTATAAACCGACTAACGATATGGGCACAATCTCCAGAAGTCCAATGACAGAAACCTGCAAAACAAGCACCGTGAGCTCGTTACGGGGAGAACAAAAGGGGGGGGGTCTTCCTGTAACCACCCTCTGACGTGAGAATAAGTTCAATTTCCGACGAAGATAAAGTACTTAAGTATCGAGAGTAGAGAGTGAAGAGTAAATGTGTTACCTCAAGGAGATTGTGAGGTATTTATAGCCGAAGGATGTGGGAATATTATTGGCCCAGCTGTCTCATTCTAGAATATGCCCTTGTAACCGCCTAAACATGTGTCCTCATGTAATAGGTTAAGCTATCCGTCCCATGTGCATGGTTGTAACAACCTGGACACGTGTCTGTATATGATAGGATGAGATAAACCTGGCCATGTGTATGGTTGTAACAACCTGGCCAGGTGTCCTTCCTCTATTGGCAGAAGGGTCACGTGTTTCCCACGAGAGGATCTTAGTAAATCTTCTAGAATGAGGTTGGTTAATCACAGTTGTCCTATGACGTTGCCTTCTGGTCATCCTTGCGGGTGTAAACAGTACCCTGCGGATGACTTCTGAGGGCATCTAGATCCTCCCGCACATAGTCTCTAGGATAGATAAATATTCTTCCTTTGTCGAGTTTTGCGGGTGGTTTATGATGGGATCCCCTCTTAGCCGCGGGTGTTACTTAAGGGTATTAAGGTCTTTTTAGTACCCTCCCTCTATATGTCCCTCCAGTCCATTGTTTCCTCCGCATGAAGCTTTTATGCGGGTGAAATTTTGGACTTAAGATATTATTGGGGATTTTTTGAATTTGCAAGTTGTTGTGGAGATATTTTCTGTTGGTGTGGATAACGATGAAAAAGTACGAAAGGACATTCTACCGGCTGTCATACAGTTGACGTGACGTCAATGCCGGATGTAGCTATACCCAACTGTTCACTTTTTTCGCTTTTTCGGTTTTCCTGCGTGAAGTGGCGCTATTTCGTTGGACCACCCATTTCTCTCTCCACTGTTTCTGTCTCATCGCATTTATTACGATAAGTATAAATACAAACAGTTAACCTCCGTTTGAAATTTTGTTGCCTTTGATTTCTCATTGGTTTTCTCAATTTCTTTCTCAAACATTCGATCAATCACTTTTATATTTCAAAATTGCTAGGTGTTTCCCTTTCTCCCTTCCAATAATGGCCGGTGAAAAGAAGTCATCTTCACCGAATATTGATACTGTCGAGGTTAATTGGAGGGAAACTGACTTTAACAAGGTAGTTACTGCTTATGGAATTCCACCGGAGTGGGAACCAGAATTTTCTGCTGCTGGGTCTGTCGTGAGTAAACCCCTGGCCAACAAGATGGCCGTTTACGCCGAGTCCTTTTCCTATGGAAATCTTAGGTTTCCGATAACCAAGTTCCTGGAAACTTACTTATGGGTTATGGGATTCATCCCTCCCAGATCCATCCTTTTGGGCTCATGAGGATTCGCCATTTCGAATTTGTGTGTAGGGATAACGGGAAGGTGCCCAAGATTGACCGATTTTTGGTCTTTTATCGAATGCATAACTAGGGCGATTGGTTTAATTGTTTCTCTATTAACAAGAGGGATTACGAAGATATCGTCAATATTTATGGTCTGGCGCCGGAATGGGAACTGGAGTAACCGGCTGCCAGATCTGTTGCTAGCCAACCTCCTCCGAAGAATATGGCTTTTTATGCCGAGGACTTCACCACAAGGAATCTTCAATTCCCGTTGACAAAGTTCGTCGGGGCCGTCTTGAAGGAATATGTTGTGCACTTATCGCAAGTGCATCCGTTCGGACTTTTGAAGATCCGGCATTTAGAATTTTGTTTCCATGCCAACAATTTAGTGCCTTCTTTTGATAATTTCGTCGTCCTCTACAAGATGGCAATCCGTGGTGGATGGTATAGTTGGTCCACCAAGGGTAAGAACATCATAGGCACTAAATCGCCATGCAGTGCCTATGAATGGTGTCCAAATTTATTTTGGATTCGAGAAGATATCTTTCTCTTTTCGATGGTCCGCCGTTCCTCCGAAGAGAAGCTGCTGGAGATACGTGTTGCACCATATGCGAACCTTCCGTGGTTCCAAACGAAAACCGGCGTACCCACGCCTATTCGTGTGATATCTGAGGGAGCATTAGTGTGTGCCAGTATGAGCCGTCTATGGCCGTTCCCTGACTTGGAACCGTTTTATGAGAAGCCTGATGGGAGTATGCATTCCTTTATTTTTTAAGCATTTTTGCTTTTTCTCTTTTTTAAAATGCTAACTGTCTAGTTTATGCATGTGAGGGATCGATCCTGTGTACATTGTTGGATCGTATGCAGGGATTGATGGCTCGTCACCCTCAGGATCCCAAGAAGCCACCATTCCTTGATGGCACCGGCAACAACTTCTTATTTCCCGCTGACGGGTGGTCCATGGGACAACCCTTAATTGATCTAATGCCGTTAGTAATCATGTATTGAATTGGTTTATTTTGTGGAATTAGATAACTACGGTGCTTTTGGTGAATTGTAGGTTCAAAGGAGGTTCCGGGGCTACTATGATGTATAATGAAGAAACCTAAGGAACCGGGTACGCGAGAGATGGTCAAAAGAAGTGAAAACAAGAAGGCGGGGCTGAAGTCCACCATGACCCACGGTGTAGACCGTGGGCCACGGTCAAATATAATCAAAATGAACAGAGGCCACCGTACCGTGGACTCTATTCCACCGTGGCCCACGATGGAGACCGTAAGCAACGGTCCAGCATTGCAAGAAGATCATCGTGACCCACGGTGTAGACCGTGGGCCACGGTTCAGGTCGTAACTGCTGATTTCTTTTGGTTTATTACTCGTTTTTGGGCTGTCTTTTCACATATCTTCCATTCTAAACACCCTAAGGACGATTTTTAGAGTACAAGAACAATACTTTGGTGATTGTAATCATTCGTTTGGGTTTATGATTCGTACGATTATCTTAATTGATGTGATGATTAATCAAACGATGTGTGGCTAGTACTCATTGTGTTATCTCCCGAATTGTAAGGGTTTCAATTGATTGCTTGTTATTTGTTTATGTTATTTGTGGGATAGTCTTTTGATTTTATGATTAGATTGCTATGGTGATTATGAGATTGATTAGTAATTGTTAGTATGGTATAAATTCGTGTTCTTGAGAATCCGTTCTTGGTGCCATAGGCAATCGAGATTTAGTAGAAGAGTATTAGGGTTAACAATACTAAAGTGATTATTGAGTGACAACCTTGCGTTTTTATAATTCAAGTACTTAGTCATCTTTTATCAAAATCAAATGCATTCTCATGAACTATGTCTATGTAGTTCTTCCCAAAAGTAAACGTTAACATTATCAATATTGAAAACCTGAAATCGGGAGAGAACATTGTTTCTTATATTGTTTAAAACTCATTTATTGCTTTAGTTCTTTTTGCTATTAAAATCAAACAACAACTCTTTGAATTTACTTTTGCACTTAGCTTAATTTAGTTTAATTACAAAGCTACTTAGTAATGCATTTTCCACAAACTCCCTGTGTTCGATACCCGCTTACCTCTATCTATCTAGTTGTATTCGGTTTATTTTTTAATGCACAACGTGTGTTAGTTTTAGTAGTTATTGTTTGTTATTTTCGGGTTTACGATGGTTGTGTTAGTGTGCTGGTACCTACAGGTGTATGCATACCAGAAGATCTAACAGGTCATCACCACTAGTTATCGATCCTGAGATTGACAGAACACTTCGGAGAAACCGAGTCCTACTTAGGGAGAACAAGTTTCTTGGTTCTCCAACTGCATCGAACAGCACCATGGAATCACCAGTTCCACTTCGGGTCAAACATTACCATCCACACCTCCACCAGTTTCACCTACACCTATCACTACTAATATACCTACAGCATCAAGTGAATTGCCACCTCAGACAACCGAACCCATCCCTGCTCAATACACCTACGCAACATCATCCACATAGCCATCTATTTCCAACCTTTTTCCTACCTTTGGTGCATCATCATCTTAACAAAACCAACCACCAACCTTTCAACAATCACAATCAAGCTACCAATATCAACCCCAACCTTTCATGCAACATTAAAGATCACAAGGTGACGGATACGGATATGGTTTTGACAGTGAATTTGAGGTGTATGAAGTGGAAGGTTACTACATGGGAGGTGATGGAAGCAAAAGGGTAAACCCGGGAAATTTTGGTTATGGTCAATGGCAACAACCGGAACCGTTGCAAGAGTTTAATCGACAACAACCATCGCCGGTTGTTCAACAACAAGCTCAACAACAACCAACGGTTGTTGTTAATAAAGTTCAACCGCCACCGATTATTCAACAACCGCAAGGGCAACCTCAAGATCAATAGTTCCAACTACAGATTCCCCAACCATAGTTTCAACAACAATTTGCGCAGCCAAGGCCCGTTTATAGGCAAATGGGTCAACCAAGAGTACCAATGGGGGACCAAGAAGGCATGCAAGAGAGATGGTAAGGGGGATTGAAGCCAATTTCCGACCCATAATTACTAATAATCTGTCTTCGGTGGTCATCCCTCACAATTAACAAGGAGGACATTTGAAGTAAGAACCAATTCCCTTCAAAGTCTTCCTAAGTATAAGGGTCTAGCAACGGAGGAACCTTACTTCCACTTGGAGGCATATGATTCCATTTGCAACACAATTGGGGGTCAAGGTTTTACATCGGATGAGGTGAAGTTGGTTCTATTTCAGTTTTCATTGGAAGACAAGGCAAAGAGATGGTTTTACACTTTGCCTTCCGCGTCTATTTATACTTTGGATGAAATGCAACAAAGATTTTGGAAGAATTCTATACGGCCCAAAAGATCAACGATGCGAGAAGAAGTTTGAGAACCTTCCAAAAACAATCGGGGGAAATGTTTCATGAAGTATTCGAGAGGTTCAATATGATGATCAAGAATTGTCCTCGTCATGGTATTGCTTTATGGTAATTGTTGAATGCGTTTCATGAGGGTTTGAGTATGGACAATGAACGGGATTTGAGGTCGATCATGAATGGCACATTTGGTACCAATTATGAACAAGATGATTGGGCATATCTGGAACAAATGGCGGTTACTTCAAAGAGATAGGTCCAAATCGGAAGAAGAGCAAGACCGGCGATTGGTAAACCTCAAGTGCAAGCCGTGGAAGAAGTAAATGTACAAACCACTAATTAGGTAATTGATGTTTGTACAAATTGTAACGAGTTGGGTCATGCTTCGGAGGTATGTGGGGTAGGTCAAGCCCCGGTGGAGGAGGTGAATGCACTTCAAGGGGGAGGTGGTAGGAATTATAACATAAACTCCAAAACCTACCACCCCGGGTTAAGAAATCACCCAAATTTTTTATATGGAAACTCGGCCACTCAACGCAACTCGAACTTTCAAGGAAATCAAGGAAATTATGTTCCTCGTCAACAATATAATAACCAAGGTAATTTTCATGGCGGGAATAATCAAGGGTTTCAAGGTCAAGGAGGTGGCGGTCAAAGTGGGTCAACGGGTCAAAGTTCATCAAGTGGAAACGAAGTTATGGACATGTTTAAGTTGATGCAATAAACATGCAACGAAGAAATCAACTTGATGAAGTGAGACTGCAAAAGGATGAAGTTAGAGATAAAGCCATCCAATCGTTGACTACACAAATGGGTCAACTCGCAACTGAAGTGTCGGACTTGAAGAATAATAAGGGTAAATTTCCAAGCGACACAAAGGTAAATCCCTTTCATAACTCTTCTCGTAATGTTCCTATTAACCACGTTAGTGTTTTAAGAAGTGGTAAAGAATATAAAAAGGATTTGTCACCGGGTGTGGTTGATGGGGAAGTTGAAGATATTAAGGGTAATAAAGTGATGATGAAATAGTAACAAATAAATTCACTAAACATGTCACTTTTGAAAAACCATTACAAAATCTGGGTCTAACTTCAAATTTAAAAAATAAAAATACGGAAGTAGAACCAAATGCGGTTCCATTTCCTTCGGCTTTACTTGATCCGGGTAAGAAAAGTATCATTTCAAGAAGGGGTCCTCAAAAAGAAGAGATGTGGGAAGTTTTTAAACAAGTAAAGATAAATTTACCTTTACTTGAGGCAATTAAACAAGTGCCCACGTATGCTAAGTTTTTAAAGGAACTATGCACTCAAAAGAGGCAACAAAAAGTGCATCTACGAGTGGATTTAACTGACCGGGTAAGTGCGGTTTTAAAAGGAGAACTTCCTCCTAAGCTTCAAGAACCGGGAACTGATGTACATATAAATATACATCTTTTCGACATCAAATAATCTCTAAAAACTACAATTTCTATCCAATAACACAGCATAAAAGACTACTTATCATAATAAAACATAATTTCAGGTGAAACCAAGTCTCAAACGAAGAAACAAGCGATAAGACGAAGAAAAACAGAAGAAAACACAAGAAAACAAAGAAACACGCCCCCATGCTTCTGAAACAAGAAAAGACAAAATCTGGAAGCAAAAGCACTGGGCCGTGCACTTCATGCACGGGGCCGTGGAGGAGAAAACAGAAAAGACAAAGAAGAATTGAGCACATGTCACTAAAAATCACAGGGCCATGCCTATCAACCACAGGGCCGTGGCCACGTCACAGAAAAGACAAAACAAATCTGGCACATGTCATAAAAATACACGGGGCCGTGCTCATCAAGCACGGGGCCGGGTCTCACTCTCCAGATTGCCTATAAATAGTGGCTCTTGTGCCATTTGAAGAGTGTGCCTTGAAAAGAATTCTCTCCGGTTTTCACTTATAAAAACACACACTAACACTCTCTTTGAAGATCTAGTGAAGAGTTTGAAGGTTTGGAGGTCATCACCATTAATCATCATCATCAACCATCATTACCATCATTAAGAAGAAGGATTCATCTACAATTGGTTAGATTTTTCCAAGTTTAATCATGTATTTGTTATTATCAATCATCTTAATGTTTATCACTATGCTCATTATGAGTTAAACTCCTTTTACCATCTAAAATCTACAAAGAAGCTTTGTTTTACTTGATAATTAACCAAGACATGTGATGTAGTCTAGTAAAGTACATGGTTATATTACAATTATCTTTTGATGAGAAATGTTTCACCATCTTAAATCACTAAATCAAAGTTGGTGGTTGTCAATATCTTTGGCAATCGTTCATGATCGATTCATGTTCTTGAAAGATAGAAATACTTTGATACATTATCGAAACATGGATCCTTATATTGTACTTAGAAATGATGAGATATAAGTTATGGTGTATTTTTCTAAACCTTGGTAATCCGAAAATGGCTTTACTTAGGATATCAAATTAGTTAAAGAGACCACATGTTAACGGAATGTGTAATTATAGCCTACATAAATCAACCAAGGGGAGGTTGTGTGATGAACTACAATCACCCGAAGTTGTTAGAATTGGTATTTGAGAAATCGAAGTCAATCCTAATCTTTCTACTTTACGAAACTACTTGTCAACACAAATCGACATCATTGAGATGGTATGACATTAGGAAAGGGTGGACTTTAAAATGCGCATGCCATCTCCTTAGTGCCGAAGATGCTCACTTAAGGCTTAAGGAGCTATCTATCATATATTGCTACGGCAAGTTTATCACATGTCTACATATTAATTATCAATGCTAAAATGGAGTGGATTCTTGATCTTAGATGGTAACCTCCGCATAATTGAACAACTCGTTTAGAATATCTTTTCTCGGTCACCTATATATTATATATATAAGTATTTATATTTTATAAAAAAAATTTAAAAATCAACCCCAAAATGATTAAAACCTCCGATTGAAGTAAATCAACGATTTATTATTAGAAACCTTTGTATCCACGGATCGATACTTGGTTCTTACCAATACTATTCTACATATACGATAGGTACACTTGCCTGTTTTGCGTGTGTTTAGTCTTTGTAGAAATCACTTTTATAAATTTAAAACACGATCTTGTGCAAAAGCAAATCATCCAACCTCTTATAATTTTAAGACGCACGCGCACATCGCATCAAAGTTTTTGGCGCCGTTGCCGGGGATACACGGTACGTTTCTAAGAACGATCCAAGTTTTAATTCAATCATTGTCTATAATTGTACAAATTTTTAAATTCTATTTTGTTTTATCTTTATAAAATTTTAACTTTTATTCTACTTTACGTTAATTTTCTTTTACTATTAAACTATATAATTTTACGGCTAGCCTACTTTTTACCTTAAGTTACCTTACTTTACTTTAGCTTAATTAACTTAGACATTAGTTTAAAATAGCTTAGCCTAACTCATAGTTTAACTTAGACTAACCTTTAGATTAACTTTAGCTAACTTTTACTTTAATGTAATTTTGATTTAGCCTCATGTATGTCCTCTACTTTTGAACCCGAGCTTGTTTCTCCAATTTCTGACCCGGAACGACTCTTTCGTCGACGAACTCGTAAACGGACTACAGAAACCATAGAAGAAATCAAAGACGAATCAGTAAACGCCACCGCATCAGGAGAAAATCAAACTGAAGAAATGATGGCGGCCCAGAACAATGAGCCGAACATGAGCCATTATGCCAAGCCAACTCTCGAAGGATATGGCAATGGAGTGGCTCCACCTGAAATTACCAAAAACATCAAAATCAAATCTAGCACCATTCATATGGTAGAAAATTCAGTTCAATTTCATGGTCTCCTCGACGAAGACCCTCTTTCTCACATATCTCGATTCCTACGAATCTGCGGAACTTTTAAAATCCAAAACTGTTCAGACGATCAAATCAAACTCAAACTCTTTCCTTTCTCACTAAGGGGCCAAGCCCTAGAATGGATAGAATATATTTCCTCTGGTTCCATTACCACTTGGGACCAGATGGTTGAACAGTTTCTCCTCAAATATTTTCCGCCTGACAAAACTGCCAAATACCGAGCCAGAATTATCGGATTCTAGACCGATGATGATGAATCGCTACACGCAGCATGGGAAAGATACAAAAGTCTTCTGAGAAGGTGCCCACATCATGGACTGAGTGTATGGTTACAAGTTCAAACTTTCTTTGACGCACAATCTAGTCAAAACAAACAGGCCATCGACCAGACCGCTGGTGGAGACCTGGGATCCAAATCACCTAACGAAGCATTTGAAGTCCTAGAGAAAGCCGCAAAGAAGAGTTTCGCTTACAACCCACCAAGATCTACACCTAACCATAAAGGAATACACCACGTTGACTCCAACACTCTTGTCACAACACATCTTGAAGTTCTTTCTAAAAAAATCGAACAACTTCAAGCCGAACTATGAAAAACCAGACTCACCTGTGACACTTGTGGAGGAAGTCAAAAGACGAGTGACTGTAAACAAGTCATTATGGCCATGGAAGAAGTCGATTTCATCGCTCGACAGAACAACGCTTTCAGCAATAACTACAATCCAGGATGGAGAAACCACCCGAATTTCAGCTGGAAAGACGGACGTAACACTCAACCTTTATCCGGATTCGAAAAGAGACCTATGAATCAACCCTTCCCACCTAAACCTCAATTTCAAGATCAAAGTTCTAGTAGCCATCAAAACCCAAGCTACTCGAAGATCGAAGAAATGCTAATCCAATTAATGACCATAACAAATGAAGCAGAGAAGAAAGCCGACTCAAGAGCTGTTGATATCAGCGGAGTATTATTAAAACAAGAAGCCGATCTCAAAAGTCAACAAGCATCACTTTAGAACCTAGAACCCAAATCGGACAAATTGCCCGACAATTATCCGAAAGGCCATCTGGCACTCTTCCAAGCAATACAATAACCAACCCGAATGCGACCGCTAACGCCGTTACACTTAGGAGTGGTATAACCACTGTTGTTCCACCAACTTTGGAGAAAAAGTCTCCTGATGAAACGCAGAAAAGATTGACCCCAACAAGCACAGTATAGCCTAAGGAACCAATCCGAACCTATGTTCCACCTATTCCCTATCCTGGAAGACTGAAGCAGGAGCGATTGGAAGCCCAGTATGGTAAGTTTCTAGAACTTTTTAAGCAACTCCATATCAACATCCCTTTTGTCGAAGCTATCGCTCAAATGCCGAAATACTCCAAATTTCTCAAAGAAGTGCTGACAAACAAAAGGAAGATGGAGGAGCTCTCGCATGTCACCCTAAGTGAAGAATGTTCAGCTATCCTCCAAAGCAAGCTACCGACAAAGATGACTGATTCAGGGAGCTTTACTATCTCTTGTCTCAAGGGAAATTTATCTGTTAGCAATGCCCTGGCTGACCTAGGAGCTAGTATTAATTTGATGCCTTATGCGGTTTTTGCAAAACTAGGGATAGGAGAACCAAAGCCCACCCGCATGAGCATTCAGTTAGCTGACCGATCCGTTAAATATCCTCGGGTCATTGTTGAAAACATGCTTGTCAAAATTGACAAGTTCATTTTCCCAGTAGATTTTGTGATTCTAGACATGGAGGAAGACAAAAGTGTACCTCTAATTTTAGGAAGACCCTTTTTAGCCACCGCAAAGGCTATCATTTATGTTTGCACCGGCAAACTCACTCTTAGGGTCAATGACGAGGCAATCACTTTTGACATAGGAAAATCTATGCAATATCCATAACAACACGATGACACCTTATACTGTGTTGATATCATAGACTCCATCGTAAGTTGCTATATGTGAGATTCCTCCATCAATACTCCCCTAGAAACACAAGTCTTAGACAAAACACTAAACAAACCCATTTTAGAAAATGAAATTTTCAATAACAACTACCACGAAGAATCAGAAATGATATACGAAATCATTGAAAACAATGAAAAATCAAAACCATCAATCGAATAACAACCAGCCTTAGAATTAAAAGAACTACCAAAACATCTCGAATACGCCTTTCTAGAGAAAAATACTCAACTCCCAGTAATTATTTCATCTCACCTTTCTAAAGAAGAGAAAGATGAACTTCTTAAGGTTCTCAAAAACCATAAGAAGGCTATCACATGGAAGATCATGGATATCAAGGGCATCAGTCCTTCGCTTTGTACCCACAAAATCCTCATGGAGGAAGAATACAAACCCGTGGTCCAACATCAAAGATGTTTCAACCCCAACATGCAAGATGTGGTGAAGAAGGAAGTAATCAAACTGCTTGATGCCGGATTAATCTACCCGATCTCGGATTCACCTTGGGTTAGTCCCGCTCAAGTAGTACCCAAGGAGGGAGGAATGACAGTCGTAATGAACGAGAAGGACGAACTAATACCAATGAGGACCATCACAGGCTGGCGAGTTTGCATCGATTACTGGAAGCTTAATGATGCCACAAGAAAAGATCATTTTCCACTTCCTTTCATAGATCAAATGCTAGAACGATTATATGGAAAAATGTTCTACTGTTTTCTTGATGAATTTTCCGGATACTTTCATATTCCCATTGCTCCTGAAGATCAGGAGAAAACCAATTTCACTTGTCCATACGGAACCTTTGCTTACCGAAGAATGCCATTTGGATTATTTAATGCTCCGTCCACCTTCCAACGTTGCATGGTGGCCATCTTTCATGAAATGATCGAAAACTCTATGGAAGTCTTCATGGATGACTTCTCAGTCTTCGGAGACTCATTCGATCATTGTCTGAAAAACCTAGACAAAATGTTAGCTAGGTGTGAAGAAGTAAATCTAGTGCTCAACTGGGAAAAATGCCACTTTATGGTCAAAGAAGGCATCGTTCAAGGTCACAAGATTTCTCAAAATGGACTAGAAGTTGATAGGGCCAAAATAGAAACCATATCCAAACTCCCACCACCAACTTCAGTCAAAGCCATTAGAAGTTTCTAGGTCACGCCGGTTTCTACCGTCGCTTCATAAAAGACTTCTCAAAAATCTCAAGACCTATGTCCAAACTTCTAGAGAAAGACACACCATTCATCTTCTCTGAGGAATGTGTTGAGTCATTCAATACACTGAAATACAAACTTGTCAACGCACCAATCATGACCACACCCGACTGGACCCTTCCATTCGAAATCATGTGCGATGAAAGTGACTTTGCAGTTGGAGCCATACTCGGACAACGCAAAGAAAAACACTTTCACCCAATTTACTATGCCAGCAAAACTCTTAACGATGCACGGGAGAATTATACCACAACTGAAAAAGAGTTACTAGCAGTAGTATTTGCCTTTGAAAAATTTAGATTATACCTAGTTCTTTCCAAAACCATAGTTTACACCGATCACGCCGCAATACGATACCTATTTAACAAACAAGATGCCAAACCTAGACTCATCCGACGGATCCTATTACTCCAAGAATTTGACATCGAAGTTAAAGACAAGAAGGGAGCAGAAAATGTAGCCGCAAACCATCTTTCACGATTAGAATGTCCAACTCCCGAAGAGCTTCAAGAAGAAATTATCAACGATAATTTCCCACATGAGGTTCTCATGCACATTCAAGGAGTGATAGAAGAAAAGGACGAAAGTCCTTGGTATGCTGACTTCGCCAATTACTTAGCTTGTAGGATCCTCAGAAAAGGACTTACTCATCAACAGCGGAAGAAATTCTTCTCCGATCTTAAGTTTTACTTTTGGGAAGATCCATACGTGTTTAGGATAGGTGCGGATCCAGTAATTCGTAGGTGCGTAGCAGGCAAAGAGGCCTTAGACATTCTCAAACATTGCCATGAAGGACCAACAGGTGGACACCACGGTACTGCCACCACGGTCAGGAAAGTGTTTGATGCAGGATTTTTCTGGCCCACTATATACAAAGATACACATACTTTGATCAAAGCATGCGATGCTTGTCAAAGAGCCGGGAACATCTCATCAAAAAATGAGATGGCTCAAAAAGGCATTCAAATTTGTGAAATCTTTGATGTATGGGGGATAGATTTCATGGGGCCATTTCCTAACTCATTCGGAAATAAATACATTCTTGTAGCGGTCGACTACGTGTGGAATTAAAACACAAAGCTTATTGGGTTCTCAGAGCAGTGAATTTTGATCTAACGTCCGCCGGAGTAAACCGGGAGGATCAAATTCATTAGATCGGGGAACTGAGAACATTGGCCTACGAAAATTCTTGGTCCTGCAAGGAGAAGACTAAACGCATACACGACGCTCATTTAAAAGGAAACAAAAAATTTCAATTTGGCGATCGTGTACTGTTATACAACGCTTGTTTACGTCTTTTCCAAGGAAAACTGAAATCCCGATGGACAGGTCCATACATAGTTGAAACAGTTTTTGACTATGGAACCATCGAAATTTCAACTTCAAACGGCCAAAAGTTCAAAGTCAATGGACATCGATTAAAACCATACATCGACGGTCCACTTAAAGAAGTTTTGGAGGTACTAACCCTCCATACTTTTTAGATAAGAAATTAAGGAAACAAGGTCTGGCCGAGACCTTCGCAAAACTAGCCCTTGTAAATAAATAACTAAAAAAATGTAAAAAAAAATCAGAAAACCACGGGGGCGTGCTCCGTAAAGCACGGTCCCATGCCTAAAAATGCTAGCCGGGATCTACGCTGCAAAAATCTAAGTCAGACTGGTTTGTAACTGAATTGTCAGAGTAAAAACACGGGGGCGTGCTTCCATAAGCACGGTGCCGTGCTCGGTTTCCTGTTTGGTTATAAAAGGCACCTTGTGTCATTGCATTCCTTGCACAAACCAAAACCAAAAACCTCTGATAATTCAGCATGCCAACCGAGATGAATGAAGCAATTCCCGTTTCCTGACATCCGAGAAACGATGCCCGCCATGTTTCCAAAACCGAGCTTCTTTTGAAACTTCAAAAGCTTGTGGGAGAACTCACCGAAATGAATGTCCTTGCTGAGATGCGTCTCGTGCAACTCACCGAATAGGTGAAAAACATGAAAATGGAACTCCGAAACATCAACGAACAACTCCAATTTCAAGTTCTCGGTTTCAGGTATTTTCCACCACCAGGACCATTCGGAGGAGGAGAGCCTTTCGGAGAACACTAGGAAACATAATTTTATGTTTTTATTTGTAAACAAGTGCATTAAGCACAATGTGTTAGGACTTCGGGCTTAACCCGATTATTTTTTTTCTTAGGAAACCCGTGCTTATCCCGTAACTGTTCTAGGATCTTTATTTAATAAAAAGTAATTTTTAGATGACCAAACTTCCAAATTATTACAATAAACGTCATTCTAAAAATTCCGGATCGTGAATCATGTTGAAAACTAAAAAAGAAATACACTGTGACAAAAAGCACGGGTCGTGCTTTCCTAAGCACGAGGCCGTGGTCACCCAGAATCTTCAGCATGATACGCGCTGACTCCATACAATTCTCTGACTCAGAAACATTTATTCCTCTAGCAGCACGGGG
The DNA here is from genome assembly GCF_021521415.1 of Bidens hawaiensis. Taxonomy (NCBI): domain Eukaryota; kingdom Viridiplantae; phylum Streptophyta; class Magnoliopsida; order Asterales; family Asteraceae; genus Bidens; species Bidens hawaiensis. Next base: position 67,380 of record NW_027496541.1, read on the forward strand.
CCGTGCTCCAATAAACACGGTGCCGTGTTCAATTTTCCAGTCTCTATATAATGCATACATAAATTCACTATTCCATTCACACCAAACAAAAACTACCTAAATGGAAGGAAAACGCGTTGAATGGAAGCCAGTGAAGAAGGGGAAACAACATGAATCTTCCTTCCTTGAGGAACAAATCATGAGACTCCAATGCATCGTAAGAGGCCAAGTTGAGAGCAACATGCAAATCGAGGCTCGAGTAATCGAGTTGATTAACAAAGTCGACCTGCTTAGGTTCAACAACTTCCATGTTGTGGATGGTCACCACAAAGATGTGACTTCCAAACTTAACTTTCTCAACCAAGAACTCGTCAGGCTCAACAAAAAGCTTGACTAACTTTTGGAAGCCAAACGAGCACCACCACACATCCAGGACTTGTTCGGGGGTGGTGGCCGTTGAAGTTCTAACTTTGTTTCGTGTTTAAGTTGTTTCCGCTAGTACTATGTGTTAGACCAAGAATTGTTGTTGTACTTTTCATTTCATCTATCTTTAATTATGTCTTTAGTTTTATGTTTTTAACGAAATTTAGGATTTTTAATTACCATGTTAAAATAACCAGAAAATAAAAACCAGTTAAAAGCAAACCAGCATGACAAAATAAACAAAACAATACTTTCTGCATTAAGTAGCACGGTACCGTGCTCCAAAAGCACGGGGCCGTGTTTTTGGTGTCAGGGCAGTTACAAGTTTTAACTTGACAAAATAACTTTCTCCAACCACCAACCCTATTTTTCATTGTGTTCTGAACCAAGAAACCGCCGACCTTCAACTATTTTGCTAATTTCTTCATCTAATCTTCGATTCTAAACCTAAGGTATGTTAATTTAACAATTGCATTACTCAGATTCATCATTCTAGGTTTAGATTAACCCTAAAATTGTTCAAATCGACCAAATCGGGTCAAAACCCGAAAAGGGTATGGGTTATTATGCTTGATTATGATGAATAGATTGTAGATTGTTTGATGGTTAGGGATTAATTGAAAGAAACAATTCGGGTGTTGGGTGTTAGAATAAATACCCTACGAACCATTAAACCCAGTTGATATAACCGGTTAGAAACGAGGGTTCGAGTCTAAGTAAGTTAGAAATCGGTATTACAAACACGAGCCGTGCCAAAACAACACGAGTTGTGGTCAACAAAAAGTCAAACTTCAAAGAAAACTGAACCAGAAGCAGCAGCACGGGGCCGTGCTTCTGAAAGCACGCCGCCGTGCTTTGCTCTCTGTTTCAGCAAATTGAAAATTTTTCATGAGTTTTGACTAATTTAGTTTTAAATTGCAGATGGCCGAGTATGGGGAAGAAGTTCATGCTTTTTTAGTCTTCACCGGACATGATGCAAGAGATAGGCAAGCCAATGAAAGACTAAGCCACTTGAACAAGCGAATCCCTGAACCAAATTTCTATGCTTGCCAAAACACCCTACGCCAAGTTATTCAATGGAACCGATACAACAGGTTTGTGACGGGGCCGTGGAAGAGGGTTTTTGAGCAAATAGGAGAGGCCGTAACGGAAGTAACAAAGGAATTCTTAGCATCGTTTAACATAAAGAATAATTCAGATATGTGGGATAAAGATGCAATTGAGTTTAGGTGTGGAGGTGTATGGCGCAGAACGTCTTTCACCAACCTCGGGATTGATATGGGAATTTACACAAAAGAAGAAACAGAACAAGTAATCTGGACCCACGCAAGGGTAGCATTTGAAAAGGAAGACAACAGCTGGTTTGGAGATACACAGACACGAGCATGGGAATTGTTGGGCTTCGAGGATGAAACTAACCACATCAACGCATCTAAAAGCACAGCCTTACGAGATCCATTGATAAAATATATTCACCAGCTACTAAGCAAGACGCTAACAGCACGTGGCAGAAATAAAGGAGTGGTGAATTTACGGGATCTGTGGGCACTTTACTGCATAAGAAATGAAATTGATTTCAACATTACTTATCTCTTCTGTCAACTTTTCAGAACTAATGCAACAACTGCAGATCCAAGGACTCCACTCGCCGGTGGCGCATGGATCTACAAGCTTTACAAAGCTTATGATGTAGACGTGGAAGGGACTGAAAATCCGAATCCTATTGCTCTTGACCTCAACCTCTGTTACAGGTTGAAGATAGCTCAAATCCTTAGTATAGAACAAGAAATTTGGAGGTTCGTGAACAGCCGCGGGCACATTTGGGACCCGAAAAGCCAGTCGGAAATGATGATGGAAGACGAACGGAGAAAAATAATGGAAGCTGGGTACAAACGAACAAGGATCCGTGTGACCTGGACACAGGTAACTGATGACTGACGGTACAGGTAGATTGGGCATGGGCACGGGCATGGTTTGGTAGTACTTTATGAACTTATTATTATGTGTGTTTTGAACAATTTACTTTTCTTCGTACTTGTTTGTTTGTGTTTGTGTTGGTTTGGATACTATTATGGCCATGAGTGCCAAAGACATTATGCTAGGTACTAATTTAGACCGAAAGGGCAAGGGATGGATGATTCCATACCCAATTTTCAGTAGTTTATGCTTGGTTGTTTGTGGTTGTTTGCAGTTTTATATTATACAGGTCCAAAAACAGGAAAACAAACGAAAAATAGGGGATGCTCTGTCGAAATTTGTTAACCCGTAGGGAAGTAACTCTCCATTTTTACCCATAATACTCAATTAGAATTTTTATATTTTCATGAATCTTGTCACATTGAGGACAATGTGAGATTCAAGTGTGGGGAGGGGAATTACTTGACCAATTGTTTGTCTAACTAATTATAAAAAATTCTCTAAAACAAATATTTTTGCAGCAGATAAAGATTATTCTAAACCTAAAAAGAAATCCAAGAAAATTTTTTGCAAATAACCCATCATTAAAAAGTGAAAAGTAAGAAAAATTTTGTAATATTGAGAATAAATTTATGCAAAATATGGCGTTAATACCCAATTCCTCCGTTACAGTGAGATAAATCTCATGCCGTATAAATATTTTTCGGAAGCTTTGAGTGAGTCATATGTTTCATGTGATTTAGAACTTGTCGCAATTATTCATTTCAAGACCGCACGAAGAGTTGTATAAGGAAGAATGTAATATTTACACAATTCCATCAAACCCATTATCAAATTACAAAACCAAAAAACCCGATCACTTTATCCATTTCCACCGGTAAAATACAACACTGGTCTTTTACTGGCAGACCCTAAAGAACTGGAAATGCATTCTTTCGATTTCAATTTCCTTTGCTGCATACACTTCACAAAACCTAGGTTGCCTCCAGGACTTACGGAGAAAATCTTTCTCTTTAGCAATGAGGTGAGGAAAAAGTGGCGCCAAAACGAACAAAGGCCACCATTCTGTGGAATTTCCAAAACGCAATGAAGAGAAGAGCAAAAAGATATGAACGATGTTTAGGTTGCGGAAACTGGTCCCATGAAGGAAGATGTAGAAAAAGTCAAACTCAGTCTCAGCATGAATATACCGAACTAATGAGGGTGGGGGCTATTAGGCTCAAAGCCGAACGATCCATTAGAGTTGGACACAGGATTGAGGAAAAATTGATCCACATCCTCGATAAAACTGGTCTTGACGATCTGACCTTAAAAGAGTAATTAGGTATATATATAAAAAAAAGGAGCTAACCATCGAAGACATCTCAAAACTCCCAACAAACAGTGAAAGTTGTATTTACCATTAACCCTTGAACCACCACAAAATACCAATTCCGACTCACACTAAACCAAAACCCTTTTTTTTACCTTCTGATCTATGCAACCCTTCAAAAGGTGGAGATTTGAACTTGTTACAAGCTTATTTATCACAGGTTGCATTTTGTCTAAGAGTGTTCACATACTTACATCACAGGTATGATCAGATATAAAACCGAGTGTGAGTGAACATTGTGAGAACGTGACGTTTTGCATAAACGGAAACTCATAAAAACAAAAGTTCTCTCTTTTATCACTAACATAAAGATTGGTTATTTTGTTTCGTCTTCTTGAAGCTCACTTAAGGGGTAACTATGATCTAAATTTGATGTTTTTAGAGGATATTTATAAGAAGATTGCTTGAGGACAAGCAATGTTCAAGTGTGGGGATGTCTGATGTACATATAAATATACATCTTTTCGGCATCAAATAATCTCTAAAAACTACAATTTCTATCCAATAACATAGCATAAAAGACTACTTATCATAATAAAACATAATTTCAGGTGAAATCAAGCCTCAAACGAAGAAACAAGCGAAAAGACGAAGAAAAACAGAAGAAAACACAAGAAAACAAAGAAACACGCCCCCATGCCTCAAGAAACACGCCCCCATGCTTCTGAAACAAGAAAAGACAAAATCTGGAAGCAAAAGCACGGGGCCGTGCTCTCCATGCACGGGGCCATAGAAGAGAACACAGAAAAGACAAAGAAGAATTGAGCACATGTCACTAAAAATCACGGAGCCGTGCCTATCAACCACAGGGCCGTGGCCACGTCACAGAAAAGACAAAACAAATCTGGCACATGTCATAAAAATACACGGGGCCGTGCTCATCAAGCACGGGGCTGGGTCTCACTCTCCAGATTGCCTATAAATAGTGGCTCTTGTGCCATTTGAAGAGTGTGCCTTGAAAAGAATTCTCTCCGGTTTTCACTTATAAAAACACACACTAACACTCTCTTTGAAGATCTAGTGAAGAGTTTGAAGGTTTGGAGGTCATCACCACTAATCATCATCATCAACCATCATTACCATCATTAAGAAGAAGGATTCATCTACAATTGGTTAGATTGTTCCAAGTTTAATCATGTATTTGTTATTATCAATCATCTTAACGTTTATCACTATCCTTATTATGAGTTAAACTCCTTTTACCATCTAAAATCTATGAAGAATCTTTGTTTTACTTGATAATTAACCAAGACATGTGATATAGTCTAGTAAAGTACATGGTTATATTACAATTATCTTTTGATGAGAAATGTTTCACCATCTTAAATCACTAACTCAAAGTTAGTGGTTGTCAATATCTTTGGCAATCGTTCATGATCGATTCATGTTCTTGAAAGATAGAAATACTTTGATACATTATCGAAACATGGATCCTTATATTGTACTTAGAAATGATGAGATATAAGTTATGGTGTATTTTTCTAAACCTGGTAATCCGAAAATGGCTTTGCTTAGGATATCAAATTAGTTAAAGAAACCATATGTTAACGGAATGCGTAATTATAACCTACATAAATCAACCAAGGGGAGGTTGTGTGATGAACTACAATCACCCGAAGTTGTTAGAATTGGTATTTGAGAAATCGAAGTCAATCCTAATCTTTCTACTTTACGAAACTACTTGTCAACTCAAATCGACATCATTGAGATGGTATGACATTAGGAAAGGGTGGACTTTAAAATGCGCATACCATCTCCTTAGTGCCGAAGATGCTCACTTAAGGCTTAAGGAGCTATCTATCATATATTGCTACGGCAAGTTTATCACATGTCTACATATTAATTATCAATGCTAAAATGGAGTGGATTCTTGATCTTAGATGGTAACCTTCGCATAATTGAACAACTCGTTTAGAATCTCTTTTCTCGGTCACCTATATATTATATATATAAGTATTTATATTTTATAAAAAAAAAGTTTAAAAATCAACTCCAAAATGATTAAAACCTCCGATTGAAGTAAAACAACGATTTATTATTAGAAACCTTTGTATCCACGGATCGATACTTGGTTCTTACCAATACTATTCTACATATACGATAGGTACACTTGCCTGTTTTGTGTGTGTTTAGTCTTTGTAGAAATCACTTTTATAATTTAAAACACGATCTTGTGCAAAAGCAAATCATCCAACCTCTTATAATTTTAAGACGCACGCGCACATCGCATCAGGAACGCCCTTAATTAACATTCAAGTAGGCGATTTCAAATGTCTAAGGCGTTATTAGATCTTGGGGCCGGAGTAAGTATTCTTCCGGGGGGTTTATATGACCAATATGATTTTGGTCCTTTAAAACGAGTTGAGACAACGGTTGTGTTAGCCGATTTGTCTCATAAACTCCCCCGAGGGATTGTGCGAGATGTGATTGTAAAAGAAGAATTTTAATATCCGGTTGACTTTTTGGTCTTAGATTACTCATCGGTTAATTCGACCCAACAACAAAATGTTATATTGGGTCGACCGTTTTAAAACACCGCTCATGCTATTATTGACTGTCAATCGGGTACGGTTGATATGGCTTTTGGAAATCGGAAGATGAGATTAAATGTGTTCACTAACGGATATAATTCTATATGTGGTGATGAGTGTTTCATGGCAGATATTGTTCACATGTGTGAACCGCATGATTATGAGGAAGATGCTTTGGAAGCATGTGTTTGTGATTTTTCTGAACAGGTACATCTTTGTGCATTGAGGATGGAAGAGAAAAATCAAGATGTGTTGGCAGTAAAAGAGGGACGACCACCATGGACTCATCAAATTGAAAGTCTGCCAGCTGTGATCGATTCTGGTACAAAACCGTCATTAGAAAGCCCACCGAAATTGGAATTGAAGGATTTGCCTAGCCACTTGAAGTATGCGTTTTTGGGGATAATGACACATTACCGGTCATTATTGCATTTAATTTGGAAGAGGCCCAAGAACAAGAATTGTTGAAGGTGTTGAAGACGAATAAAGCGGCCATATGTTGGACAATTGCCGATTTAAAAGGCATTAGTCCATCTATAATTATGCACAAAATCATCACCAATGAGGAGGTAAAACCAACCCGAGAGACTCAAAGAAGGTTGAATCCCAATTTGAGAGAAGTTGTGAAGAAAGAGGTAATAAAGTGGTTGGATGCGGGGATTATCTATCCCATCTCGGATAGTGCATGGGTAAGTCTTACACAGGTGGTACCGAAAAAAGCAGGTATACAGGTAATTAAAGATGAAAGCGGTGAACAAATCGCCACTCTACCGGTCACCGGGTGGCGAGTTTGCATTGATTATCGTAAATTAAATGCCGCTGCATCTAAAGACCATTTTCTATTACCTTTTATTGACCAAATTATTGAAAAATTATCGGGTCAAAAATATTACTGTTTTTTGGATGGGTACTCGGGTTATAACCAAATTGCTATTCAACCGGATGATCAACACAAGAACACCTTCACATGTCCGTATGGCACTTTTGCTTTTCGGCGAATGCCATTCAGATTGTGTAATGCCCCGGCCACATTCCAACGTTATGACTTTTTCCATTTTTGGTCCAACTTATGAAACTTTTCTCAATGAATTAGAAAACGTTTTAAAAAGATGTGTTGAGACAAATTTAATTTTAAGTTGGGTGAAAAGTCACTTAATGGTGCAAGAGGGTATCGTGTTGGGTCACGTTATTTCAGAAAGGGGAATGGAAGTAGATAAGGCAAAAGTCCGAGTAATATCATCTTTACCTCCACCTAAAAACATTAAATGGGTAAGGTCATTTTTGGGCCATGCGGGTTTTTATAGAAGATTTATTAAAGGCTTTAGTGTGATTACAAAACCTTTATGTAATTTTTTGTTCAAAGATGCTCCTTTTGATTTTACTAATGAGTGTTTGCAAGCATTTAATGTTTTGAAGGAACAATTGGTGAAAGCTCCCATTCTACAACCACCGGATTGGTCAAAGCCGTTTGAGATCATGTGTGATGCTAGTGATACTACTATCAGAGCAGTGTTGGGTCAACGAGTTGATAAAAACCCGGTGGTCATTTATTATGCGAGTAAAACATTATCCGAATCGCAACTTAATTATACAACCACCGAAAAAGAATTGCTTGCGGTGGTGTATGTATTGGATAAGTTTCGCTCGTATATTTGGGGGAGTAAGGTGATCGTTTATTCGGACCATAGTGCGGTTCGATATTTGATGGAGAAGAAGGATGCAAAAGCACGGTAAATTTGATGGGTATCGCTTTTGCAAGAGTTTGATTTAGAGGTTCGATATAAAAATGGGTGTGAAAATGTCGTGGCAGATCACCTATCCCGAATTCCATGGGAGGGTGTCGATGGCCCGATGGAGATAAACGAACGCTTTCCCGATGAACAATTGTTAGCCGTGTCAACCGCACCATGGTATGAACACTTTGTGAACTATTTAGCATCGGGGTCTATTCCAAGTCATTGGGTGAAGAAAAGAAGACAACGGTTCATGGCCCAAGTGAAACAATATATTTGGGATGAACCGGACTTGTTCAAGATTGGTTCGGATCAAATGATAAGGAGGTGTATTCCCGATTCTGAGGTATGGGAGATTTTGACTCATGCACATGCATCGGCGTGCGGAGGTCAGTTTAGTGGTCAAAAGACAGGATACCGGGTACTTCAATGTGGGTTTTATTGGCCCACCATTTTTAAATATGCAAGTGAATATGCCCGACATTGCTTAAATTGCCAGAAGTTAGGTAGTATCTCAAAACGGGATGAAATGCCATTGCAACCGATTTTGGTGTTAGAGATTTTCGATGTATGGGGAATTGACTTTATGGGCCTGTTTCCAAATTCTAATGGATTTTTATATATCTTGGTTGAGGTCGATTATGTGTCCAAGTGGATAGAAGCTGTAGCAACAAGAACCAATGACCATTCGGTTGTTTGCAAATTCGTTAAATCAAACATCGTTGCTCGGTTTGGTATCCCGCGGGTTATTATTATTGATGGTGGGTCGCATTTCAAGAATTTAAACTTTGGAAAACTTTTAAAAAGGTACAATGTGAATCACTTAATTGCTACTCCTTATCATCCACAAACAAGTGGACAAGTTGAAGTGTCCAATCGCCAAATTAAAGAAATCTTGATGAAGACAGTGTGGGTCGATAGAAAGGATTGGTCTTCTAAGTTAAATGATGCATTGTGGGCGTATCGGACCGCCTACAAAACTTCTATTGGCACAACTCCTTATCGGTTAGTTCATGGGAAAGGGTGTCATTTACCAATGGAGTTGGCACATAGGGCATTTTGGGCAATCAAGAATGTTAACGCGGATTATAAGGAAGCGGGTGAATTGAGGAAGTTGAAATTGAGGAAATCCGGGGTGAAGCATATGAATGTGCTTCTGCATATAAGAACAAACTAAAAAAGGTCCATGATGCATAGTTGAGGAAAAGGACTTTTGAAGTGGGTCAAAAGGTGTGGTTGTACAATTCAAGGTTAAAGTTGTTCCCGGGTAAGTTAAAGAGTAAGTGGATGGGCCCATATATCATCACAAAAGTGGGCCAGTTTGGCGATGTGGAGATAGAAGATGTTCAAGAACTAACTAAATAAGTGGTGAACGGTCAAAGACTTAAACCTTACTTGGAAGGAAAAGACATCATATGCTCGATGTGGACAGGGTGAGTTACTTGTTATGCTCACCGGATGAGGAAACAAATTAAGAGTCCAAGGTATGTTGTATATTTTAGTATAGGTTAATTTAGTTTTTATTCAAAATTGGTTTTAAAAATTACCTTCCTCGTTTTGGAAGTTTATCCAAGTCAAGTGTGGGGAAGTCTTTATGATTTTCTTTACCGTGTTGGGGGCAACTCGGGTTTTTCATGGGGTAGGATAAGTAATTTTAAATTAAGTTTTTAATCTTGTTGGTTATTTTTGGTTCTTTTTAATTATGTTTTTGAAACTTAAAAAAAATTTATAGTGAACCGTGGACCACGGTTGGAAGCGGGGCCCACGGTGGCTGATCGTAAGGCACGGTAGGGACTCGTACCGGTCCTTTCTGTTCAATTTGACACAATTCGATCGTGACCCACGGTGAGACCAAGGGCCACGGTCTGGCTGATATCAATAAGCAGATTTGAGTCAACCGTGACCCACGGTTGAGACCGTGGGCCACGGTCCGGTTGAGACCGAAACCGGGTTTTGGTGTTAATAAAACAATAAAATTTAATTTTACACCAATTCTAAACCACACAAACCACCTACCATTATTATTTACTTCAATTTTAATCTTTTTCTTCCTTACAATCATCTCTACAAACCCTAACCCCCAATTTCAAACATTCATAACTTCCTCATATCTTCACCAATTGAACCGGTTTTTGAGCCTATTTTGACTAGAATTTCACAAGGTTTTGATTATATCATTGCATTTGATAGAATATCTTGTTTTTTTGGTTGATTTTGGGAAATTTAGTCCAAAAATTTTGTGGGTTTTAGTTTATTTTGAAGCTTTCCTCATCTTCATCCCCTACAACACCAAGGTATGGAATTTATTTTCATTATTGATGATATATTGCAATGAAGTTGTAAGTTATTCATAATTGTTCTATATACCCATTTGCTTGTTTGAGTAATTAGTATAATGATTATACATTATTGTTGTGGATAGTGGATAAATGTTACAAACTTATGGTTGTTTAATTGATAATGTGGAAATCATGTGTTGGTGAAATTCTTGAAATTTTTGGTAAAATTGATTAATGAGTGATTATCCACAACTATAGTAACAAGCAAGTGTTTGGAAGTTTATGTTGAATTAACTTGGTTTGTTTGGGTTGTTTGTTGTGTGTAGATAGGTAGAACCTCTGACAAGGGTAAGGGAAAGGCATCAACTTCTAGCGGTCGAGCAGCTCAATTAAAGAGGCAAAGAATGCAGGAAGAGAAAGCACATGTGCAAGTACAAACGGTAAAACCCACGTGGAAAGGTGGGGTGTTGTCAAAATATGCACTAGAATGGCAAGCCGAATTGTTCATTGATAAGATGGTCACATTGAGAAATAGAATCGAAGGATACATGTGCGAGAAAGAGGTAACTGATCCGGGGTTTGAGGCTTTTGGCATAGTTGACAGATTTAAGGATTTAGGATGGGAAGCAGCTCTAAAGTGTTACGATGAAGAGAGCAAAAATTTTTATGATCAGGAAATTGAGGAGTGGGTGTCTACATTAAGATGTCTCGCGTACAAAAAAGGTAATGACATGAAATTGATTGGGACGGTGGGAGGACAGGAAGTAGTGATGTCATTTGACACATTTAACCAGATCGCGCTTTTTGACACCAAACCAAGCAACTCATATGTGTATCCTTCTGCCAAAGATTTATTTGAATGTCCCGACAAGCATACTCAATGGCACAACATGCTTGAAAAGGTTCTTAGAAGAGAGGGAGGTTCGGGTTATCATATTAAGAGAAAGGATTTGAAGATTGAGGCACAATTATTGATGTCTATTTGCTTGTATAATGTGATACCCCGAATGGGAGATATTTCGATAGTGCGGAACTGCGATATTCCCGTATTGTATGCATTAATGTACGGGGCGCCCCTGATTTCTTACCGATATCTAGTCATGCATAACATTTGGATCAGCCGGGATAGCAATAAGTGGATGTTAATTCCGCATTGTCGACTGATAACAGCATTAGTAAAGAACCATGGTGTGATAACTGAAGAGTCGGTGGGAATGACCAAGGTGAGATGGAGAACGGTTAGAGAGGATGTAAAGGCAGAGGAAGATGATGTGATAGAACAAGTGGAAGAAGTAGGTGAGCCCGATTACATGGATGTGGGTGGTGGCAGCAGTTCCCAACACGGGGGTTGGGATTATTCGGATGGTTATAACTCCTATGGTAATAATTGGGTCCATGTGGGGTCAATGAATGAGGTGGTGGAGAGGCATAGGCCTTCCACGTACGAAAATTGGTCGAATGAGTCACGTGCATTATTTGACATCAGACCTTCTTGGGGGCCTATGCTGAACGGGCCGAAAAAGAGAGGCACTACAGGTTGGATATGTGGAACCGTACCAATGCTTATGGGCGATAACATGAGATGAATATGAGATACTTGGATGATCGGAATCGGAGGATGCATGACCAATGGCATGCAGGTGAACCGGTTGTACCTGACCCGCAAATTGTAGATTACACGACTTTACCTCCGTATGACGGTTCGGTACGTTATCCCGAACCACCTCTTCATCACTCAATGTGGATCAACCCGATGCAATCAATGGCACCACCACCACCACAAGAAGAAGGAAACAGCGGCGGTGATGGGGCGTTTAACTTTGGCCAGTTGTCAGATTTCATTACATCTATATATGGGCCGGCCCACCCGCCTTACAACTGATTGAGCTTTGTGATTCCAGGTGAACTCCATTCTGTATATTATTGTATAAGTTGTTATCTTTTATGTTTTTATTTGTTTTTGGGTGGATGGGTGGTGGACAAAATACTTTTGATTAAGTATTATGGTTTGTGTTGAAAAGAAGGTTGTGTTTATGAAGTAGTTTGTTCATTTTTTTCTAAAAACCGTACATTGGGGACAATGTATCCCAAGTGTGGGGATGAGGAATTTTTTGTTTGTTTTTTTAAAAAAATCATCTAAAAATACAAAAAAAAAATAAAGAAAAAATAAAAAATCAGAAAATAGAAAAATATATAAAAAAAAATGTGTTTAAAGAAACCGGAAAGTGGTAAGATGGCGGTGTGAGGTTTTGTTCCCTTTTCATGGTCACAATTCTTTAAATAACATGTGCCTAGTTGTTTTAAAAAAGGAGATTATGTAGTTTTCTAAGCAAGGTTAGCATGTTTTCGGTGTAATAACTTGCATAACATGTTCGTTACACTTGAAAATCGAGAAAGCAAGGATTGGTGAAATGGTTGATATTTCTGATAGAACTTGTACAATTAGTGCATTTCGAGATCTTAGCTTGGCATGAGTGCAAAAGTGATAGAGGCACTTAGGTAAAGCCTCGTCTGGATGAGCGAGAGTGTGGGTTTTGGGGGGTTGGGCCTCATACATTATATATATGAGCGTGGATATAAGAGGGGCGGGGGGTTGGTTCCTTTAGAAAACTTTATTGGGCCTATTCTTTTATTCAATCAACCCCGGTGTTATATTGCGAAACGATCCGACTTAATAGGTTTCTATGTAATTGTTTAGTATTTATCAATTAGATATGTTAAGCGTTATGTTTATCATGTTAAAAATAAATAAATAAAATAAAATAAAAGATTGTATTAGAGTTGCAATGTTTATGTATGCAATGTTCAAAGTATTATGTATTTAGTGAAAAAAAGAAAAGAGAAAGAGAAAGAGAAGTTAGTGATGTTTATAGTTTTTTATTTCATTGTTTACTTAGTTTGTTTGTAATAAGTCAGATCGGGTCGCTTGTGCTACTTTCAATATTCCCTTCCATACCCTTACACTTAGCCCCATTACAACCCGTTTTAAGACCTCTTGATTTGTATTCATGTCAAAAGCATTTACATAGGTGGAGATTTGATAATTGTACAAGCGTATGCGAGGAGAATTGATTACATATGAAATGTATGGATGATCACCAAGGAAAGGTTATTGTATAAATGTGTGTTATGTATAGGTAAAAGCCGAAAGCATGTTAAGTTTGGTTAGAAATCTATGGTTTAAATGTAACATCAAGTGGACTAGTGCAACCGATAGAAACGAGGAAATAGGGTATGATTTGGGACCTTAACTGAACCGGGTTTGTGGTAAGATTGGTGGATACAAGTTGAGTGTAACAGAAAGTTGGTGTTGAGATGTTTCTTGGGGGCAAGCAACAATTAAGTGTGGGAATGTGACGGGTGGTCCATGGGACAACCCTTAATTGATCTAATGTCGTTAGTAATCATGTATTGAATTGGTTTATTTTGTGGAATTAGATAACTACGGTGCTATTGGTGAATTGTAGGTTCAAAGGATGTTCCGGGGCTACTACGATGTATAATGAAGAAACCTAAGGAACCAGGTACGCGAGAGATGATCAAAAGAAGTTAAAACAAGAAGGCGGGGCTGAAGTCCACCATGACCCACGGTGTAGACCGTGGGCCACAGTCCAATATAATCAAAATGGACAGAGGCCACCGTACCGTGGCCTCTGTTCCACCGTGAAGACCACCGTGGCCTACGGTGGAGACCGTGGGCAACGGTCCAGCATTGCAAGAAGAACACCGTGACTCACGGTGTAGATCATGGGCCACGGTTCAGGTCGTACTTACCGATATCTTTTGGTTTATTACTCATTTGTGGGCTATCTTTTCACATATCTTCCATTCTAAACACCCTAAGGACGATTTTTGGAGTACAAGAACAATACTATGGTGATTGTAATCATTCGTATGGGTTCATGATTCGTACGATTATCTTAATTGATGTGATGATTAATCAAACGATGTGTGGCTAGTACTCTTTGTGTTCTCTCCCGAATTGTAAGGGTTTCAATTGATTGCTTGTTATTTTTTATGTTATTTGTGGGATAGTCTTTTGATTCTATGATTAGATTGCTATGGAGATTATGAGTTTGATTAGTAATTGTTAGTATGGTATAAATTCGTGTTCTTGACTATCCGTTCTTGGTGCCATAGGCAATCGAGATTTAGTAGAAGAGAATTAGGGTTAACAATACTAAACTGATTATTAAGTGACAACCTTGCGTTTTTATAATCCAAGTACTTAGTCCTCTTATATCACAATCAAACGCATTCTCATGAACTATGTCTATGTAGTTCTTCCCAAAATTAAACGTTAACATTATCAATATTGAAAACCTGAAATCGGGAGAGAGCATTGTTTCTTATATGGTTTAAAACTCATTTATTACTTTAGTTCTTTTTGCTATTAAAATCAAACAACAACTCTTTGAATTTACTTTTTCACTTAGCTTAATTTAGTTTAATTACAAAAGCTACTTAGTAATACATTTTCAATAAACTCCGTGTGTTCGATACCTGCTTACCGCTATCTAACTAGTTGTATTCGGTTTATTTTTGACTGAGTCTTTGACATCACGTCACCCGCTGCTTTACGCCCGGAACCAATGGTGTCTGAGGCGATGTTTGCAAAAGGTGAGGAGACGTTCGCCAAAAGTGAGGGAGTTCTAAACCCTCGTCCTCTTTCAACACTTACTTCTAGTGGGGTGATTTTGCTCCTCACTTCCAGTGATGAGTCATCACTCTACGAAGAATAAGAGTTCTCAGTTTATACTACTGACGCTGAGAGTATCATGAATGCCATTGCAGGTTTGACCCGCAAAAGGAGGCAAATCCGTCCACTAGCAAAGATGCAGATGCGGAGAAAAGTATCATTGAGGTTGCTACCAGCGAGGGAGAGCACGAGGATGCTGATGCGGGTGCTGACAGGCCAGCTTGTAAGGGTAAGTCGCATATGTCCAAACCTGCAACTACCAAGAAACACAAGAGGTTGAAGCTATCAGACCGCATCAACCTCGTTGCATCGTCAAAAGTTATCACAGGTATTTCTTGATAACTTTGCTGCACTTATTATTTTTCTTAAGTGGTATATTTTTCTGATGGGATGGAGTGTTTGCAGGTTCTGTGGAAGAAGATCCTGAGGGTCTATCAGACCAAGGGAAGAAAATTCCACCAATTACTCCACCCGCATCCCCGCTCATATCTGTGTTTGAGCCTGTACCCAACTCGCCACCAAAGGGTGTCCAAGACCCCATTGTCTTACAAGACGCCTCCTGGCAATGGTAAGCAGGGGATCTTTCTGCCTCTCACTTCCTAACTCTCCTTTGCTTTTTGCAGATCAGAGGGAGCCAGATGCTGCTTCCACTGTCTTGAAGCCTTCGTCCTCACGTTCCCATGAGGACAAAGGGCCTTTGGGTATGATTGTCAGACCAATCCGTATGAGGATTCCCTGGTGCACCGCCCGCATTGGTCTATCCTTCAGGGGTTGTTGTTTACCGAAAACGACGTATGTCATGAATTTTTGCAGCTGGTGCTCCCTCATGCAGAGAGGCAACGCCAACGCGTGAGCCCTCGTCACGATTTAGCCAACTCTTTCTCCTACAACTAAGCTAACACATTCTCCACAAGTCAAGAAATAAATCGGGACTGGTTAGCTATGAGCCATACATGGGTGATATAATGCTAAATATTTATGTTTCCCGTGTATATTTTAATTAATATTTTAATAGTTTTTTATTTGGTTTTAGTCGAGATTTGTATACTACTAACGTTTTTATCTTTCGTAGGTTCCGGGGTTTGATCGTGATGAAAAAGGGTGAAAACGAGCTAAAACGAGCCGAAACGGAGATCCGGAACACCTCAGGAAGGAACCGGTAAGACCGGGCCGGTCTGACCGGCTCCCATGGAGGAGCACGCCGCGTTGCGCCTAGGCGAAAGGCAAAAAGCCCTAGGCGCAGCGCCAAGGCACATCTGGGCTAGAGTTATTTCGTTTTTGCTTCTTGTCGGGCCTAGTTTTCACTATTTAAACGCATTTAACTTAAACCTGACAATACCCTAAAGCAGCCAGCCGATTTTGAATTCCGCGCTGTAACGTAGGTTTTCGTTATAAAAGATACTTAGACATAAGCAATTAAATAAACGTAAGGAAATTTAATATAAAACTGATGAGTCTTAAAACTTGTTAGAAATCCATAGGCGTCTTCTTGAAGTTCAAGGGTCCTGTTCGGGTTTTCTGTCAATGGTCTATCTTTTGATCCCGGTTCCATAGCTTGCGTCTTTCCATTTAAATTAATAACCGTAACTTTGGGGATTCCGGCCTGGGTAGTTATTCTAATCATCTGAATTAATCCAAGTTTTCTAAATCGTTTATTAGTTAAAACTAATTAGAGTTTAAGTTTTATTAGTTAATTAATAAGTAATGATTATGTTTTATTATTATTATAATAATTAGGTTTAGGGTTTATTATTATATTAATTAGTTTATTAATAGTTTAATAGTTAAGTAATCATTAATTAATTATTATTAGAGTTTTAATAATTAGTTTAAATCCCCCTTAAATATTATTAATAAATAGGCGTGTCTTGTAGTTGAGTCTAATTTTGCTAGTTTACGTAATTAAAAGAGTCTCGTGGGTTCGATATCCGGACTTACTTAGCTGTACTAGAGTCGACCGGTTCACTTGCCGGTTAGTAGTTTAAGTTAAGTTTAAGGGTCTAGAGTATTATTTAGTGTCTAGATTAGTTTAATTTTAGTTAATAATTATTTGACTACTTCAAGCACATCAATTTTTTGGCGCCGTTGCCGGGGACACTTGGCAATTGCGTTATTTGCTTTATTTGGACTTAATTGCTACATACGTGCTATTTGTTTTATTTTCGTTTGAGTCGTAGGAGTCTAATTAAGTTTTAGTTTAATTTTAATTTTTATTCTACTTACTAGGTCTGTTGCGATTTCAGGTTTATGCCACATCTTCGTTCGCAAGGACCACCGCTGGTTAATCTGGATTTTTCTTAATTCAAGACCGAGACCAGCTCGTCAGCAGAGAAACCACAGTCAGAAGCTACTTCTTCACAAAAATCGTCACCACACAGTTCACCACCCGAAAGTCCGAGAATTCAACCAAACGTTCAGATGGCCGACGATAGGATAATTGCTGCTCAAGCCTTCGATGGCTTAACCGGAAACCAGTCATGCATCGTTGTCCCCGCGATTGACAACCACAACTCGTGGCAGATTCCGTCATACATCATGAACAACATCGTTCAAACTAATCAGTTTCATGGGAACGATGACGAGGATGCTCCGGCTCATATTAACCGACTTTACCGCGTTTTAAAAACTTTTAAGTTGCAAGGTGCTACTGAAGATGCAATTTTCTTACATCTTTTTCCTTTTTCACTTATAGGTAAAGCAGCTATTTGGCTTGACACGCAGCCACCTGGCACATTCACCACTTGGGAAGCACTACGTTCTGCATTTATTAAGAGATACTTCCCACCCGCGAAAGCGGCTGTTCTTCGCGATCAGATTCACTCGTTTCACATGGAGCCGGATGAGCAATATTGTCATGCTTGGGAGCGTTTTCAGAGCTTGTTGTCTCGATGCTCACAGAATGGTCTTACACCATGGGCTCTCGTGGAGAAAATTTACAATGGGTTGAACTACCAAACCCAAGTTCAGTTCGACACGGCTGCGGGAGGAAGTCTACTGGCTAGGAAGAATGTCGCCGAATGTAACGAGATGTTTGAGAGCTTCGCTCAATCGGACCTCGCCAAAGGGCCACGACGCGGGAATTCCACTCCCGTTAACAGTACATCCTCATCTTCTCGAGGTGTACACCAGGTTAATCTAGATATTACTGTGGCTTCTGCTTTAGAATCATTGACCCGAGAGGTGAAGGAACTTAAGACAAAGGTGGACAAGTGTGAGTTTTGTAGAGGTGGACACATCACTTTGGAGTGCCCGGTGATGAATCAGCAAGTAAATATGTTGGTGCTCAGAATAGGTTTCCCAACAACAACTTCAACAACAATCAGAATTGGAACACCTACAAGAACCCGAATCAGAATAACTCCAACTGGCGTTCCGTCAGGCGCACCACCCGGCTACCAAAATTCTTACAATCAAGGACAAGGTCAGTACAATAATAATAATAATAATAACAATGGTACTAATGTTCAAAATAATGTGCAGGATCCTAATGGAAGCATGGGACGTCTAGAGGAGATGATGAAGCAAATCTTGGAGAGAGATCAAGTCACACAGAAAAAGTTGACCGAACACGATATGCTCATCAAGAATCAACAATCTTCTATTCTCGATATTCAAAGAACCGTTGGTGATATTGCTCGTCTTCTCGAAGAAAGACCTCAAGGACAATTTTCGGGTTCTACTCAAACTAATCCGGCCGCTCAATTGAAAGCGATTACTACTCGTAGCGAAAGGGTTTTGGGTCCCGAGGTAGTTAAGGAAACAGGTGGAGTTGAAGAAGAGGAAGCGGTTGATGAAGAGATCGAGTTGGAGGCTCCAGGTAAGTCGCATAGTAAGACACCAATTATTGAGCCACAAATTGAGAAAAACCCGGTCGTATTTCGGCCACCACCCGAAATTAATATTGCCCATGTTCCTTATCTCGCTTGTCTCAAGAATCAAAAGTACACGAGGGAATACGGGCATTTTCAAGATATATTCCGCCAATTGAAAATTAATCTTCCTTTTGTTGAAGCCTTCCAACACATGCCAAAGTATGCGAAATTCTTGAAAGATTTACTTAAGAGAAAAGATCGGTTGGGAGAGGTTTCGTCTATTCCACTTAGCGGGGATTGTTCAGCGGTAGTGTTGAACCGGGTCCCGGAAAATTTGTCGGATCCGGGTGTTTTTACAATCCCATGTACATTCGGAAGTGATATGATGAGTCAAGCATTGGCGGATTTGGATGCGAGTATTAATCTTATGTCGTATTCGTTGTTTGAGAAGTTGGAGTTGGGTGAGCTTACACCGACTCGTATGTCGTTGTCGTTGGCGGATCGTTCAGTTAAGTATCCGGGAAGTATTATTGAAAATTTATTAGTAAAAGTTGACAATTTTGTATTTCTGGTTGATTTTGTGGTACTTGACATGGAAGCCGATGAGAAAGTCCCCATTATTCTCGGTCGGCCGTTTTTTAGAACGGCTAAGGCTCTCATTGATGTGTATGAGGGGCGAATTACACTTCGGGTTGGTGACGAGAATGTTACTTATGATATTGCAAAGTCGATGAAGCACCGGAATGATAGTGACGATGTTAGTGGTCCATGCCATTCGGTATATTTTCTAAATTCTTTTATTCCGGGTTTCGATAAATGTCTTGATTATATTTGTGGAACCGACTTGGTTGGGATGGATGAGGAGAACGAGTTGACGGAAATTTCAGAAGAGAACGAGGAAGAAGTGGTAGATGACGTTTCTTGTTTGGCGGAGATTATGGAGGTTAGTGAGATTATTTGTGAAGTAGAGGCGGAAAAACCCGCTCCGTTGGAATTAAAGGTACTTCCGTCACATTTAGAGTATGCATATCTTGAAGAGGGTTCAGATTTGCCCGTTATTGTTTCGTCTAAGTTGAGTGAGGAAGAAAAGTCAAAGTTGATAAAAGTATTAAAGATGAATAAAGGGACGATTGCATGGAGACTTTCGGATATTCAAGGTATTAGCCCCGCTTATTGTACCCACCGGATTTTTATGGAAGATGAATATAAACCGGTGGTTCAACCCCAAAGGCGTTTGAATCCAAATATGCAAGAAGTTGTCAAGAAAGAGGTTCTTAAGTTGTTGGATGCCGAGGTGATCTATCCGATTTCGGACTCTCCATGGGTAAGTTCAACTCAAGTTGTTCCAAAGAAAGGGGGGATGACGGTTGTCATGAACGCGAAAAATGAACTTATCCCTTCGCGTACGGTTACCGATTGGCGGGTTTGTATTGACTACCGGAGGTTGAACGATGCTACTCGAAAGGACCACTTCCCGTTTCCGTTTATTGATCAAATGTTGGAGCGTCTCGCGGGTCAACAGTTTTATTGTTTTCTTGACGGTTTTTCAGGTTATTTTCAGATTCCTATCGCACCGGAAGACCAAGAGAAGACGACTTTTACGTGTCCGTATGGTACATATGCGTATCGTCGCATGCCGTTTGGGTTGTGTAATGCTCCGGCTACCTTTCAGCGTTATATGGTGGCAATTTTTCAAGACATGATTGAGACGTCCATGGAGGTTTTTATGGATGATTTTTCGGTGTACGGTAACTCTTTCGATAATTGTTTAGTTAATCTTGAGAAAATGTTGAAGAGGTGTATCAAGACGAAATTAATGTTAAATTGGGAAAAGTGTCACTTTATGGTGACGGAAGGGATAGTTTTGGGTCATAAAATTTCAAGAGATGGTATAGAGGTGGATCGGGTGAAGATTGATACGATTAGTAGTCTTCCTCCACCGACAAATTTCAAGGCCATAAGAAGTTTTCTCGGTCATGCGGGTTTCTACCGGCGATTTATTAAAGACTTTTAAAAGATTACCCGCCCGATGACCCGGTTATTAGAGAAAGATGTCCCGTTTGTTTTCGATGAAGATTGTTTGAAGGCGTTCAAGTTTCTGAAAGATCAACTCGTAAGTGCTCATATTCTCGTATCACCGGATTGGAATTTACCTTTTGTGCTCATGTGTGATGCGAGCGATTATGCGGTTGGAGCGGTTTTGGGGCAAAGGCGTGATAAACATTTTCACCCTATTTATTAAGCGAGTAAGACTTTAAATGATTCCCAAGAAAACTACTCCACCGCCGAAAAGGAACTTTTAGACGTTGTGTTTGCATTTGACAAGTTCCGGTCTTATCTCGTACTTTCAAAGACCACCGTTTTTACCGATCATGCGGTGTTACGTTTTCTCTTTCACAAGAAAGACGCGAAGCCCCGCCTCATACGGTTGATTCTCTTACTTTCCAAGTTTGATATAGAGATTAAAGACAAGAAGGGGGCGGAAAATGTTGCGGCGGATCATCTTTCTCATTTAGAAGATCCGAAGAGAGAAGAGATTCGCGAAGAAGCAATTGGTATTAGATTTCCGCATGAGTCGATTGATTGTGTTACGGCCGAAAAGCAAGGTTTGTCATGGTTCACCGATTTTGTAAATTTCTTATCTACGGGTCTTGTGTTAAAAGGGATGACTACTCAACAAAAGAAGAAGTTTTTTCGGGATGTTAAACTGTATGTTTGGGACGATCCTTATCTGATCAAGATTGGCGGTGACCGAATTCTTAGAAGATGTGTGTCGAGAGAAGAAGGTTTAAATATTTTAAAGCATGTTCATGAAGGTTTAACGGTCGGTCATCATGGAGCGCATGCCACAGCTCAAAAGGTATTTGATAGTGGTTTTTATTAGCCGTCGGTTGTAAAAGATGCGGTGGAATTTGTTAAGACTTGTGACGCTTGTCAACGCACCGGAAATATTTCGTCGAAAAACGAGATGCCTCAAAACCCCATACAAACTCTTGAAATATTTGACGTTTGGGGCATCGACTTTATGGGACCGTTTCCCGTTTCCGGTGGTCACAAGTATATTCTAGTGGCAATAGATTATGTTTCAAAGTGGGTTGAAGCCCAAGTATTAGCCACAAATGATGCTCGAGTAGTTGTGAAGTTTTTAAAGAAGTTGTTTACTCGTTTTGGAACTCAATGGGCAATTATTGGTGATCGAGGTACCTATTTTTGTAATTCCGCAATGGAGAAAGCATTAGCTCGTTATGGAGTTACTCATCGCACCTCTACCGCTTACCATCCTCAAACGAATGGTCAAGTCGAGAATGCTAATAGAGGGTGAAGAGAATTTTGGAGAAGACGGTTGGGATAAGTCAGAAAGATTGGTCAGAGAAGTTGGATGACGCGTTGTTGGCATTTAGAACCGCATACAAGACACCGTTGGGTACTACACCGTTTATGTTAGTTTACGGTAAAGCATGTCATTTTCCCGTGGAGATGGAACATCGAGCATTTTGGGCGTTAAAAACGGTAAATGTTGATCTTACTGAAGCCGCAAGGAAAAGGTATTTTCAAATTCATGAGTTAGAGGAGCTTCGTGATGCGGTGTATTCTCGATCGTTGGATATCAAGGAAAAGACGAAAGTTTTGCACGATCGACGTTTAAAGGGAGGTAAAGACTTCAAGAAAGGTGATAAAGTTTTGTTATATAATTCTCGTTTGAAATTATTTGCAGGTAAGCTGAGATCTAAGTGGACGGGACCGTATTTGGTGAAAGAAGTATACCCGTATGGAGCGGTGGAGTTAGAGAATCTGGACAATGGAACTTCGTGGAAAGTGAACGGTCATCGTCTAAAGCATTATCTTGGAGGGCCGGAGGAGTCAACCGAGGTGGAGGAAACTCCCCTCGATCCATCGAATTAAGTCATCAAATCGGGTTCTTGAGTGAAAACTCAAGTGTAGAGTTTGTATAATTCTTTTACTTTACTTTCGTTTTGTTGGGTCACTAACTTTCGTTTTTGTAGTTTAGTTGCGTCGTCGAGTCAATTCAAGAAATCATCACCATCTTAACGAGAGGTTTTACGAGGATTCGAAAAATGTCAGGTAAGTTTTGCACGTAAAATTAACATATAATGGGCATAAGAATAAGTATGTAATTTTCTAAAAATTTTTCTAAGGCAAAAAGAGGCTCCAAACTTAAAAAACTTTCTGTTAACACACCCCGTCGCGCGCGCGACGGGGTTCTTTCTTTGCCTTGGCGTCCGCGGAGACACACAACAAACAACAATCGCCCAGCATGGCCGTGGCGGCCCGCGGCCTATCCCTAGGCGCGGCGCGGCGCCCAGCCTACACCAATTCCGGATTTTTTTTTTTATTTTACACCATTTCATATCAAATTTTCATCTTTTTCACAAAACCCCTCTTTCCTCTTTCAAGAATCCTAAGCCGAAATTCATTATGTCTCCACCATAATCCAGCAATTTTTTTAACATTACTCACCAAATTAATCATCTCCACACTTACATATCATCCTAAAACCATAACCCACTACCAATTGTAACCTTAAACTCACTAAATCTCTCACTTGCACACACTTTAGTTCTTATATTTTTCCAAGTTCCATCCGGGTTTCACACTTCAAAAGGTATGATTTCTTGTAATTTTTGTAATATTTGTATACTTTAATGTTAGTTTTTAGCTTGGGTTTCGCAAAATTTGTTGTTAGGATTTGTTCAAGTTAGTTGTTTAAGTTCTTTGTTGGGTGCGGGTTGAAGGGCTGGCAGTTTCGTTGTGATTTTTTTATTGGGTGCGGATGGTTGGGTTGGATTTTGTTGAAACTTTAGTTTTGGTTGCGATCGGGTTGTCGGTATGGGGTTTAAACGAGTTATTTAGTGTTGGTTGTTGGTTTGAGATGTTGAATTTTAGGGTTTTTAGTAGTTAAAACGAGCCGGAAAACAAGTTTTTTATGCAATATATAGTTTACCAAATTGTGGTTTTTCGCTCGTTTTCGACTCAATTTTGTGGGTTTTTGGCACTTGGGTTTAATTGGGACAGTTCAAGTGCCGGGAGGAGGTGATGTTGGTTGAGTCGGTATGATCGTTTTCGGATTTTTAAGCTAGTAAAAGTGTATAACAAGTTGGTTTTCCGTTAGCTTTTAAGCGAATATTTAAACCACTCGCACCTACTTGTTTTTCATCTAAATAAGTCGGTTTAAAATATTTGTAACCCGAACTTCCAAAGTTTATTTTATTTTCAGTTTTTTTTTTTAAATCCAAAAATTAAAAAAATATTTTGTCTTTCTTTTTAGTTGTTATTTACTTACTCTCATGTTTGTTTGTTTGTTTAAATGTGTTTAGATGTCTAAAGAGGCGGGAAAAAGGAAGCGAGGTCCGACCGCACGACCAGGTGATGATCCGGAACCGGTTGTTTTTATAGACCCGAGGGCTCGGGTGATCGAATACCAACCCGGACCGGTTGTGTTAAGAAAAACTGCCAACCTCAAGAAACATTCATTACTTAAGTTTGATGTTGATTCGGCCGAGTATGAGCAGTTATGTAAGTTGGTTAATTCGAATCTTATTACATTCAAAACGATAAACTGGGATTTATTGGATTCGATTGGTCAAAGAGAGCGCATTGAAGAGTTATTGGGCCAAAAATTTAAGGCGATGTTGGATTTTAACGAACCGCAGTTTCACGAGCTGACACTTGAGTGCCTGAGCACGTTTAAATATAAAGAAGGAAATTTTGCTCAGTCAAATGCGGTGTCGTTTTTATTGGGTCGACAGTTATACAATATGACTATCCCGCAGTTCGCGGTAGCAAGTGGCTTTTATACGGATGCGGAGGTGAGAGAATCGGGGTTTATGACGGGTCTAAGGGGTGCGTTTTTGAATAAGCATGCTATGTGTATCGGTTCGGACGAGTTGGCCACATTTTGAAACAAAATTTCTATTTGTTCGTTTTCGAGTGCGAATGTGGCGTCGGATATTCGAGATCCCGTGCTTCGGTTTATCCACCGGGTTTTGGTTAATTCTTTGATTGGTCGCGGTTCGGGCGACAATAAAGTAAATTGTTTGGATATTTTCTGTTTGATGGCTATGGTTGATAAGGTTCCAATAAACTATGCGAGTCTTTTGGCGTGGTCGTTTCATCGGACGAGACGTGGGGGTACAAAAATAAGTCAAGGTTGGATATGGGCCCGTACGTTATACGGATTGCTAGGTATTTGGGTGGGTTTGATAGGTTTAAACCGGATATATTGACAGAGGGACCCGTTAGAGAGTTTTTGGAGGTTAAGGATTTGAGGAATGCTGGGATTTTGAAAGGTACCGATCCATTAGAGTGGGAGGATGTTAAGTTGGACCCATAGATTCAAGCACCGGCGAGGACCGCGGCTGCTGCTGCTTTGCGAGCTGGCTTACCGTCCCATCATCAGAGGCCACCTCACAGGTCAGAGAGACCGGGTGTTCAGCTCCCGGTCAGAGAGCCTCGCCCCGAGGATATCACTTTGGAGTCATTATATGACCGGATGGAGTCCGGTTTTGATCAGATCAGGGGTTATGTGACCGAGAGTCGAGAAGAGTTGAGACAGATGATAGAGGCAAACCAGCGGAGGCAGGATGAGCACATGAGGCATATGATGAGTTCAATGCGTATTGATTTGCCTACTTCTCTTCGACAGCCGGCCGATGCGGGACCGAGTGGGTCAAGCGCCCCGGGTGGTTCGGGATTTGGACATGGAGTACTTTTTTATAGGACGGGTTGCCCAGAAATTGATAATGCTGAACCGTACCATATTCTTGAGCAGGAGTCGGAGGAAGAAGATGAGGATTGAGTTGACGAGCTGACATGGGAATTTATGTTTTATTTATGTTTTTATTTTTCTTTTATGATGTTTTTGTTTTTATTTGGTCTGTACGGATATTATTTTAGACTTTTCTGGTTGGGTTGGCGGGTTGGAAGTTAGTGGATGCTTGAACTTTATAAGTAACCTTTATGTTTTAGTTTCTATGTTCGACGTTACTTAGGTTTGTCGAGAGGAGAGGTCGTGTCCGTTCAGAAAGAGGGAATGAGATACCAATTCATGTTGAGCGGTCGGTGAGGAGAGCACCCATGGAAATAGACTGGCACATTGACAGTCTCGCATATTACCAGCTAAGTCTTTTCCATTGTACTTTGTTTTTATGTTTTTATGTTTTTATTTTTTATGTCTTTGTTTTTATCTTTTTAGGTTTTTATTTTTTTATTTTTATATTGTTAGTTTTGTTTTAAATATTTTCGAGTCGTATTTCCCGTGCCCGCATTGAGGACAATGCAAAATTTAAGTGTGAGGATGGGACACAATTGTTTTAACTAATTTTAATTTTGTTTTCGTTTTAGTTATTGAGTTTGTTTAAAAAAATTGTTTTAAAAAAAATGTCCCTTAAGTCTAGTTTTGGTTGCGTTAAAGTGGGGATGTGTCGGTAGGCTCAGCCTTGAAAATGAAAGGGCAAATTTGATAAAATGGGTCGGAAATCTCTTGTGAGTAAAGCGTTTTGTCCGTAGAAAATAAGTAATGAAAGGTCGGGCCATACTCAAGCCTCAAATTTTGGTATTAAAAAGTGAAAATATCATAAATTTTAAAAATCTGAATACGTTATCATATGATGCTTGGGTAGGTTTAACGTTAGAGTATGTCGTGTAGCCTGTGACATAAACTTAAAACTGATAGTTTAGTGTTTTACACCTCATCGGCATATGGTTTTATAACCTTAAATCCTGTACTGATGGGATGCTTCGGGTCCGGAGACCATGTGTCTGTATGCCGACTATTCATCTGGGTATTCACAATTCCTAAGTGGGGTTGTGAATATTTAAATAAACCCAAAAAGAGCAAACCTTATAAGTCTATAAACATGATCACAAGAGTACAAAAGTACAAAATTCACTACAGACTTGATCATCCACGCTGTTAGCCATGTGGGGTCCCCTTGCTCGTGTCTCATTACCATTAAGAAACGGACCACAAGGGACACGCTACATGTAAGCCCTACATATGAAATTTTGCATACTCACCTATGGTGATGGGTTCGGGGTGTTGCTTGATAACGGGGGTATGTCATGTTGTGGGGAATACTAGCTATAAAATAATTGAACCTTAATCGTATCTAATGGCTGCTTGGTAGACTTTGATGCTTAAGCTTAGGTGGATAAACAATACCCTTGATCGTCTTAGCTATTCATGAAAAAATAGAACAACAAAAAGTTTTAATCCTGCTAATTTTGAGGTTTAAGTCAAGTTGGGGTGGTCTGGTCCGGTAAAAGCTGAAAATAAGCGGGTCTTAATTGTGTAAACCACTGAGTAAAAAATTTGTCGGATCATATTTGTCCCGGTAAAGATTAAGGCATGGGTTTAAGTGAACGACAATATCGGTGATCGCGGTTTTTGCGTTTTTCTGAGCTTTAAAAAATTAACCTATATGTTTGTTAGAGTTTATTTTCCGATTCTGATCCAACTGCATCAAACTTTTTCAGGGAAAAAAAAAGAATAAGTGTGGGGATATTTGATATAATGCTAAATATTTATGTTTCCCATGTATATTTTAATTAATATTTTAATAGTTTTTGTTCGTTTTTAGTTGAGATTTGTATACTACTAACGTTTTTATGTTTCGTAGGTTCCGGGGTTTGATCGTGATGAAAAAGGGTGAAAAACGAGCTAAAACGAGCCGAAACGGAGATCCGGAACGCATCAGGAAGGAACCAGATATAGAACCGGTCAGACCGGGCCGGTCTGACCGGCCCCCATGGAGGAGCACGCCGCACTGCGCCTAGGGGAAAGGCAAAAAGCCCTAGGCGAGGCGCCTAGGCACATCTGGGCTAGAGTTATTTCGTTTTTGCTTCTTGTCGGGCCTAGTTTTCGCTATTTAAACGCATTTAACATAAACCTGACAATACCCTTAAGCAGCCAGCCGATTTTGGAGTTCTTGGAAGGATATTTTCGAGTTCGTTGGTGATTTTGAATGCGAGAGAACGTCCGGTGAAGAGCTACACGTTCACGTTCGAGTTTACGGGTTTTATCATCTTTGATTCCCCGTTTCTTATACTTTCACCATGTTTTCGTTATTATTTGTTTTGTGTGATTTAGACTTTATGATGCTAGGCTAAATTCCATAGACTGCCTAGGTCGTGATGAACCTTAGTTCGGTTTGATTTTTATTTGGATTTTCGTTTCGTTATGGATTTTATGTTCTAAATAAACGGTTGAGTTTTATTTAGTTGATACGTATGATTGCTTGGTTTTATTTACTTGAATTTATTGTTTCACATTGCCCTTAAAAAATCAAAACTACAAAGGAATGTTACTAATAAAGAAATGTTACTAATGGAACATCTAATAATAAAATAAGAGGGCACATTCCTTTTTTTCTTGTCCTTATATTCGTATACAAGTGTATAGGAAGAACTTGTATCCCATATTTTCTGTCTTTCTTTCCTTTTTATTCGAACTTGTATTCGAATACACCTACTACGGCCTTGTATTCGAATAGAAAACTTGTATACGCCCACTGTTGGATATTATTACCCTTTTATTTTCATTTCCTCAT
Organism: Bidens hawaiensis; assembly: GCF_021521415.1. Taxonomy (NCBI): domain Eukaryota; kingdom Viridiplantae; phylum Streptophyta; class Magnoliopsida; order Asterales; family Asteraceae; genus Bidens; species Bidens hawaiensis. The sequence continues at coordinate 95,694 of NW_027496541.1, forward strand.
CATACTCCAACATTCATTCACGTAGTTTATGGTTATATAACCTCCTAAACAATTTTCATTACCCTTGGACCAAAATCTATCTTTCCTAACAATAAAGTTTAGACCTTTATCGTTTTCAAACCCGTTTTAACTAGATCAAGGGTTTCTTCACGAACCGTACATACCAATGAGTTCATTAAGTTCATATTAATCATCAAGTTTACATTTTTATGGTATTACACTGCCCGATTATCTTTCGTACCAAGTCTTAGGGCAAACTGTCCATAAAAACATAACCTTTATACGTGAAACATACCTTTTTTGGCGCTTGTTAGGTTACGGTTAGCTTTGATTGAAACTTTAAGGTTGTATCCAGCTCATATAACCAAGATCAATCAAGATCCAAGCTTGGTTGTTGATATTGAACCTTGGCCGAATATATGAGTGTATTTGTGTGTGTTTTTGAGTGTGTAGGGAGGCTAGGAGATAGAATGAGGGTTTTAGAGAGGTTTAAGGAGTATTTATACTCTCTTAAGCCCATGGACCTAAGGCCCATCACCACCCCTTAATACATCTTTCATTAACCAAGTCCATTCTCTTTTATTTATTTAATCTTAATTAAATATTTACACACATTTAAACAAACATAATTCTTTTTTATTTATTATCGTCAAAAGTAGGATGTTACAGTACCAAATTGGCCTTGACTCCCAACAAGAGTAACTTTTTTTATATTATTTAACCGACATTGACTTTTAATAATATTGATTTAGTCTCGAGCTTTAGTAATTTACCCAATTTAAAACATACCCATACAAATTTGGGTTAGTATGAATTAATATGTACGTATTTGGATATTAGTTTTAACATATATATAATTCGGTGTATGTTATTAAAAGTTTGTGTAGGTATATATTACATTGGTTCGGATTAAGTGTGTTTTGTTTTTTTAATAATTTTTTGTAGGTTATTAATAGTTATTTTGTTTAGATTGTTTCATATATATATATATATATATATATATATATATTGGTTCTCAAAATATGTACAGTTGTCTAGGTTGTTAAAATTTTGTGTAGGTATATGTTGTGTAAGTATTTATATAAACTATATAGGTTGTTAAAAGCTTGTGTAGTTATATATTAGTTTGGTTCCAAAATAGTATAAGTTGTTAAAAATTTGTGTTGGTATACGTTGGATGTGTAGGGATCTGTTGCTTTTGGTTATCTACGAGTATAATGGTTGTGTATGAGTTTAAAAAAAAGGTGTTGCTAAATGTACCCCCACCCCTATACCATTTTTACTAAATATACTCCCCCCCCCCCAAACTTATTACATAAATGACTATTAGCTCTTAACATTATTTATATACATATTAGTCCCTACAACATTATTTTCACTTGATAGTATCCACTACATATATCAAATTAAAAATTATCAAGTATTACTATTAATTTAATTTTTTAGTATTTATATTGTCAATATTTATAATATATTTTTTGAATTTTAATAGTATATATATTTATAATATCCTTAATTTACCTCTTTATCTTTTACAAAATAAACCCGAAACTCTAAAGCCTAAACCCGAAAATCTAAACCCTAAACCCAAACCCTAAACCCTAAACGGAAACCCTAAACCCGAACCCTAAACCCTAAACCTACACCCTAAACCCGAACCCTAAACTCTAAACCCGAGAACCTAAACCCTAAACCCGAACCCTAAACCCTAAACCCAAACCCTAAAACCGAAACCCTAATCCCTAAACCCAAAACCCAAAACCCAAAATCTTAAAAAGAAAACGCAACTTGTTAAAAAAATAATCTAAAATCCTTAATTTTGTGCTAATTTGTTAATTATATGATTTTAAGGGGTAATATGAAAGTTGGTTTTTCTAGGAGGGGGGTATGACAAGCAACTCGGGGGTACGTTTAGCCTGACCCAAAAAAAAACATTTAACGTTTAAAGTGATTAGTAGAATCAGACAAAAAAGGAGTCCTATCTTTCTTGAATTAAATTAATAATAAAAGAATAAAGTGAAACTTTCAATAATTTAATAGTTACCAAATTAAGATAGTTAAACTTTTACAATTGTGCCCTTGGATTTTATTTAAATGAGAAAAACAAATAAAAAAATCTGATTTGTTGAAATGACTTATCGCACTTCTTGTAATAACTTGATTTCTTCCCTAAACTCAAGCATATATATATATATATAGGGGATCAGGAGAGAAGTCAAGTTATTACGAGAAGTGCGAGAAGTGATTTCCTACCATTGATTAAGATTGATCAATGGCCAATGTTTAAGGTGGCATATTTGTAATTATTTGTAACTGATTTTAATAATTTTTAATGAAAAAGGACAATGAGTTAATTACCATAATATGTTAAATAAGGAAACCTAGCTTTTGTCTAACTACAATCCTTTTTTTATACTTTAGTCATCTCAATTACCAAAACAAATTCCCCTTATATCCGAAAATACTTAATTATTTTGCAATAATTTTCTCTCAATATATTTGATTGTTGAAAAAAGTTAAAACAATTCAACAAAGGAATAGGAAGTTTGATTGTAGCTATGATTCAGGCCTACACAAAGATCAATAACATCCTACACAAATTTGATTCAAAGCCTACACAAAAGGAAATAAGCAAAAACCATTATGTAGGCCTTATGTAAACTTTAGTATGTTATGGTATACTATGTATCAATTATTTATTGTTTTCTCTTACATTTTTTTATCAGACATTTGTGCATATTTACGAATCCTACACAAATATTGATAACATCCTACACAAATTTGGATCCAACCCTACATAACTAAAAATAAGTGAAACAATTTGTGTAGTGCATATGTAAACTTGAGTATGTTATCGTCCACTATGTAGCAACTATTTTATGTTTTCTCTTAAACGTGTTTGTTTGTATATTACAGTATAGGGGTTATGCATGCCTGTGTAGTCTACATATGTAAACTTCGGTATGTTATTGTCTACCGTGTAACAATTAACTTTGGTTTTATTCTTACATGTAGTTTGTGTATTACGGTGTTGGATGTTTGCCATGTATGTAGGTACATTTTAGAATTTGTTAATGTGAAGTATGATTTATGTGTAAGTTGTTTACCATTTATGTAGAAGTATGTAGAAATTGTATATATGAGTTATACTATACCATTTATTGGTGCATAGTATTGAAAGACAATTGTTTGTTTTATGATATATAGAGTTTGTGTAGGATAAAAAAGTGATTTAATGTTTACGCTTTTCTATTTGAACGACCAAAAATGAATAAATAGAATACTATATAAGATATTTAAGATAAAGGAAAATCCTATTACTCTTATAATATATTGTTATAACATAAAAATTAAAAAAAAATGAAAACAAAATCACGTAATTGAATTCATATTCGTTGAATTCAAAATTTTGAAGATAAAATACCTTAAAAATAACTAACTAATACAAGTTAATTGGATATATACGTATACTTGATTTCCATTCCCCTTTGAATTCAAAATTGTATTTTAAATTTGAAAGAGAGAATTAATTAAAAATAGATACCTAAAATAGTGGAGTTAACTTTCCATATAAATAAGTTATAGGATTTTACCTCTCCATTTAAATAAAAGAAAAAAAGAATAGGAAATTTCTTATTAGCTTAAGCCACTTCTCTCATTTCTTGCAATAATTTGAATTCTTTCTTGAACTTAACCTTATATCTATGTTACATTATAATGGAGATAGGAAACCTTTCATTATCCACATCAGACGCCGTGATATTTATTGTTCCGATAACCATTCATCCCATACGCCATCCTTTATTTCTCCATTTCCGGTGAGACGCCGTAATAATTAATTTCGTTTCTCTCCGGCGACTTTACGACGCCATATCCATCTAGGTTAGTAATTGCTCAATCACAATCAAAACCGATGTATGATTGAAACGTTTAATTGATTGCAACCATTTGTTGAATGCTACAATTGATCGGTTTAAGTTATCAATCGTGAAACAACTGTAATAACAAGCATCATCCAAACCCTGGGCCTCCAATCAAACCCTTGCAATAAAGCTTTGCTTCATTTAGATGGTGATCTGTTTCGAAATCCATTTAATCACTGTGCAATCAATGGTAGACATTTATTATCTTCAGTCTTATAAGTGCTCTACATTGCAATTGCTACAACCCCTCGTAATTGCAAAAAACATGTGCGTCTGAGAACACAATCCGACATAAAATACTGAGATATCAATTATTTTTATGCATTTTGTGGAATTAATCAAAGCAATTCATTGTTTCTATTTAATATTTAATTCGTATTATATGTTTGCTATGGGTATCAAGATCATTATGTTTTCACACCACATGTTTGTTTAAAATCCTGTGTGAATTTTGCCTAATAATCTTTCTTTGTTTTTGCACACCACAGTTGACTGATTCGTGTTAAAGAAATCAACAGATTAAAGAAGTCTGCTAAAGCACATGTATGTAAGTTTTGCTTCTTTTAGTTATGTAAGTCCCCCCCGGGGCGTCGCCGATCGATACGAGATCCGCACGAGGTCTAGGAGTGCGGAATCCTCCTAGACTCGTTTAATGGTGTAGTAGACGAAGAACACGATTACACACAAACACATACACGAACAAACACACGAATGGGATAAGCACATCTGCAGATCATTTATATAATAACCGAAACACATTACATACCAAACACGAAAGCAAATGACGGCCGACCCGAGGTGAGCTCTACCTCGGGCCGTCCCACACGACTCTCCCTCTCGGTTTCTCTCTAGCTACTTGAACTGGACACACAATACTCTAATTTTCTGGATCTTCAAACCTAACCAAGACACATATATATATATATATATATATATAAACAACTTCACGGGCTTGGGCCTGTAGGCGAAGTTGTTTTAACTTCGCCTATGGCAGAAGTTGTTACAACTTCGCCTATGGCGAAGTTGTTACAACTTCGCCTATGGCGAAGTTGTTCTAACTTCGTACTTCGTTTCCGCTGAACAAAATTGCATAGCGACGGTCACAAAATGCACCAACAGACTCCCCTTTGACCGTTGCTCTCAATTCTAACAAACACAAAAGATCATCTGTTACAAAACATGCACCAACAGACTCCCTCTTAACTAATGATCTTCTGTTAGCTCTTCAACCAGCCGTGTCTGAAACTGTCTTGTAGCTTCACAAATCTACCAATCACCCAGCGTCTTCCATATCCGATCTCCCCTTCAGTGTAAGCTTCTCCGACTATATAGATTGAGGTCTTTGAAATGCATGCATCCCCGTGCCTAATTGATAATCTCAACCAATCACGTGAGTCCTTCTGACTTCACCAACACGTGAAGTTGGGCTCCCTCCACAACTTCACCAACACGTCGGCATACGATAAGGTTTAATCTTCAACTACTCACATCAAGTGATCAATTTCATCACAAAACCACCTTGACAGAATCTAACACACATGACCATTAATTAATCCGAAGCATCTTCAATCACCAGGGATAACGATCAAGAACATATAACACTTTAATTCCCGATTAAATCCAACTTGTTCCAGAATTTTCACTTTAATAAATAAGCATCACGTTTCAGGATCCAATTCTCGAACGCCTTGAAAATAACATAAATAATATGCTCTGACCGCAATCCAGTAATGACGAAAACCTTCAGTTCAATTTGACTTTCTTCAGTTGGTCAACCTCGAACAACAACTATTTCATTGCCCACAAATACCCAAATATGTGTCAATATCCAGTTTCAATCAATATCCCATTCACAACCTCAACTCCATATCCAGAGTTGACACGTATTTGTTCACACGTAAGACCAAGAGATAACAAGTTTCACTCGTTGACGTAACAACGTCTTCGGTCTCACAATAATTGTGTACACCTGGCCATACAGACGAAAACTCTTTTTTTTTTTTTTTTTTAACTTCGCCTAAAGTCAACTTCGCCTAAAGTCAACTTCGCCCTTCCTTAACTTCGCCTGTCCATAACTTCGCCTGTACATAACTTCGCTTAA